>NC_091446.1:56799198-56868773 GCF_964237555.1 Oryctolagus cuniculus | reverse complement strand
ACCAGTGCATGGAACTTTCTCAAGGATTGAACACATAAAAGGCCATAAAGTAAGTCTCAGCAAATTCAAAAAACCTGAAATCATACCATGCATCTTGTCTGACCACAATGGAATGTAACTGGAAATCAACAACTCAAGAATCTCTAGAACATATGCAAACACATGGAGACTGAAAAACATGCTTCTGAATTAACAGTGGGTCACAGTATAAATCAAAAGAGAAATCAAAAAATTTCTGGATATGAATGAAGATGACAACACAACATATCAAAATAAATGGTATATTGCATAAGCAGTGAAGAGGCAACCTTCAGAATGGAAGAAACTATTTACAAAGTATGAAACTGATAAAGAATTAACATCCAAAATCTATAAAGAGCTCAAGAAACTCAAGAACAAAACAAAGAATCCAGTTAAGAAGTGGGCAAAGGATTTAAACAGGCATTTTTCAAGAGGAAATCCAAATATCCAACAGACAGATAAAAAAATGTTTAGGATCACTAGGTATCAGGGAAATGCAATCAAAACCACAATGAAGTTTCACACCCCACCTCTGTTAGAATGGCTTTCATAAAGATATGAACCCAAAATAAATGCTGGCAAGAATGTCGGGAATAAGGTACCCTAATCCACTGTTGGTGGGCATATAAACTGGTCCAGCCACTGTGGAAGACAGTTTGGTGATACCTCAGAAATCTAAATATAGACCAACATATGACCAAATACCCACTCCTGGGAATTTACCCAAGGTAAATGAAAGCAGGATATGAAAGAGCTATCTATACTCCCATGTTTATTGAAGCTCAATTCACAATAGCTAAGATATGGAAACAATCCAAATGTCTGTCAACTGAAGACTGGATAGAGAAATTATGGAATATGTACACTACGGAATACCACACAGCTGAAAAAATGAAATCCTGTTGTTTGCAACAAAATGGATGAAACTGGAAAACATCAGATTTAGTTAAATAAGCTAGTCTCAAAGACACAAATACCATATATTCTCCCTGATCTGTGGTAACTAGTAGAGTACCTAACAGATAATCTATAGAAGTGAAATTGGCAATATGAGATGTAATAACTTCGAATATCCCTTGTCTCTACTGTTGAGGAACAGTTTTTTTCCATACTATTTGTTGAACACTTTACTTAGCACAAAGTTACTCTTATGTGTATAAAGTTAATTGAAAATACATCTTAGTAGAAAATAAGAATTGGAATAGGAGAGGAAGGTGGAAGAAGTGAGGGAGTGCAGGTGGGAGAAGGGGTAGGGTGTGAAGAATCACTATGTTTGCAAAGCTGTATTAATGAAATGCATGAAGTTTGTATACCTTAAATAAAACCTTTCTAGGTTTAAAAAAGATAAATACCATGTTTTCTCTGATATATGGTACTTAATATAAAACAAGAATATGTATAGGAATGAAACAGATTCCCTGTGATTTTATTGTTGTTTTTAGGCATTATTTATAGTCCTGTGAAATTTTGGTCATTCTACTTTTTACTTGTTATACATTATGGATAGAGGTACATTAAGCCTGTCATTATAGAGAGAACTGAATTTATGCTTTCTCAAAAAAATAAAGAAAAAAAAAAAGAAAGGAAGGAGGTGCATTCAAGGAGGAAGAGCAGAAGGGAGGGAAGTAGGGTCATCTCAGAATTGTACTTATGAAATGCATGAAATCTTTTCTCTTTATATTAATAAATTTTTAAATTCTATTTTCTTAAAAAAGAAAGTTGATAATTAGTCAAGTGTTTGGCACAGTGGTTAAAACATCTGTTGGGGGGCTGGCACTGTGGTGTAGCAGGGCCCCAGTTTCAGTCCTTGCTGCTCCACTTCCAATGTTGCTCTCTGCTGTGGCTTGGGAAAGCAGTAGAAGATGGCCCAAATCCTTGGACCTCTGAACTGGCATGGGAGACCCAGAAGAAGCTCCTGGCTCCTGGCTTCAGATCTACCCAGTTCTGGAGTTGTGGACATTTGAGGAGTGAATCTGTAGACAGATCTCTCTTTCTGCCTCTGCCTCTGCCTCTGCCTTTATGTAACTCTGCCTTTCAAATAAATAATTAAAAAAAAAAATCAGTTGGGACACCCTACCCCAGAATATGCTATTCAAGTTCATTCTCCTCAACTTATTTTTTTTTTTTTTTTTTGGACAGGCAGAGTGGACAGTGAGAGAGAGAGACAGAGAGAAAGGTCTTCCTTTGCCGTTGGTTCACTCTCCAACGGCCGCCGCAGCCAGCATGCTGCGGCCAGCACACCACGCTGATCCGAAGCCAGGAGCCAGGTGCTTCTCCTGGTCTCCCATGGGGTGCAGGGCCCAAGCACTTGGGCCATCCTCCACTGCACTCCCTGGCCACAGCAGAGAGCTGGCCTGGAAGAGGGGCAACCGGGACGGAATCCGGCACCCCAACCGGGACTAGAACCCCGTGTGCCGGCACCGCAGGCAGGGGATTAGCCTATTGAGCTGTGGCACCAGCCTCTCCTCAACTTCTGATTCAACTTCCAGCTATTGTGCACCTTGGGAGGATGTGGTGATGGGTTCATACTTGGGTCCCTGCCACCCATGTGGGACACCCAGATGGAGTTACAGGTTGCTGGATGTGGCCTGTGAGTTCTAGCTGTTTTGGGCATTTTGAGGAGTGAACCAGCAAATGAAAGTCATTTGTCCATCTGTCTCTGTCTCTCTGCATTTCACATAAAATGAAGACAAACAAATATTTAAAAGAAATTGAATAGCATGATCATTTTAGTAGAACATTCTGAAAACATCATTAGCATTTGAGTCATAAGAATTTGGATGTAAGTCTGTGTAGAATGGTGGTTTCTACCTCTATTGCACACTGGAATTCCTCAATTCCATCTTCCAAATATCCTAATGTAATATGGTGTGTGGCCTGGGCATTTGTGGTATTAAAAGCTCTCTAATTATTGAGAACCACATTATAGAAGACTGTCAAAATAATTAGATAATCTCTAATGGAGAAATTTAGTTAAATATTTCCAAATGGAAAGGAAATACCAATTCCAGGGCTGATGGGGACATGGATCTTCAGAACTCATAACCAATTGAATGTAAAGTATAAAAAAAATGAGGAAATACATACTGTCTCCTTGTTTTCTGACTTGGCAAATAGGTAATTCCACTAACTGAAATGATGAACAGCTTTGTGGTGGGAAACAGAATGAATTTTCTTACATACATACACAGTTAGATGCTTTTGATAAACAGCAAGCATAGTGACACAGGATCAATTTTCTATATGGGTACCAGAGAATTAAAGATTGGAGATTTGGATGATGCAATTAGAAGCAAAGGCTGTTATTTTTCAGGAGACACTATAGTACAGGAAAAGTTCTAAAAATAGAACTGTCAACAGAGATAGAAAAATAAGAGGAACATCCACATATGAATGAGGATGAGGTAGGAGTAAAAAATAGAAAACAAGGAGTTCCAACAGATCAACAAAAGAGAAGTATCAACAAGTGAATGAAGAGTTGAGATTGGGATTCCAAGTCTCGAAAGCACTTTATGGATTTATAAACCCACAGATGCCCTGGTTCCGGGAGGATCCGTGGATTCTGTAGACTACTGTGTAGATTACAATGCAGTCCATGTGGTATGGAGACGTCCAAGTTGCAGTTAGATGAGGATGGCAATAAGTAAACAAGTGAAAAGAATATTTTGTAAATATTCTCTAGAAGGGGCCGGCGCCGTGGCTCAATAGGCTAATCCTCCGCCTTGCGGTGCCGGCACACTGGGTTCTAGCCCCGGTCAGGGCACCGGATTCTGTCCCGGTTGCCCCTCTTCCAGGCCAGCTCTCTGCTGTGGCCAGGGAGTGCAGTGGAGGATGGCCCAAGTGCTTGGGCCCTGCACCCCATGGGAGACCAGGAGAAGCACTTGGCTCCTGCCATCGGATCAGCGCAGTGCGGCGGCCGCAGCGCGCCGGCCATGGCAGCCATTGGAGGGTGAACCAACGGCAAAGGAAGACCTTTCTCTCTGTCTCTCTCTCTCACTGTCCACTCTGCCTGTCAAAAAAAAAAATATTCTGTAGAAGATAGCTTTAAAGAATAGACAATTGATGAGGTTTGATTACTTGGTAATACTGGAGAATAGGAATTTTCATACTAAAAATGATTAATTACATAATAAAGATGATTACCCAACAGTATGTTGAGAAAACTGATGGAATATTTCCTCAAGGGGACTGAGAGGATAGCACCAAGGTCTCAAGTAGTAGATTTTTAAATTTTTAAAATTCATTATTGAAACAGAGAGACAGAGACAGACTGTTCCCATCTCCTAATTCATTCCCAAATGCTTGCTAGAGTCTCCTGGCTGCCGCAGAAGCTGAGAGCTGGGAACTCCATTGAGGTCTCCCACATGGGTGGTGAGAATCCAATCACTTAGGCAGAATCTGCTGCTTCCCAGCGTCTGTATCATCAAGAAGGTGGATTCAGGAATCAAACCCAGGCACTCTCAAGTGAAATTCAGGCATTTCAACCACCATGTCAAATAACTACTTTTGAAATAGTATATTTTTGTCTTGAGTAGAAAGATTAACATCTTATCCTCTGAGTTGGAAGGAAAGAAAATTTAAGCAGAGTGAGGATGGAGATGAAGTTTTTTTTGTTTGTTTGTTTGTTTGTTTTTTTTTAAGACAGAGAATTGATTACTCTTACCTCTACTCCTCTATGAAGCAAAGCAGTTAGTTGCAGATAGTAGGGGAAGTCTGTTAATTGAAATGAAGAAAAATTAAGTTTAGAACGTCTGAAATTGGAAGGAAAGGAAAAAACTTGCCAGCATCATATACAGGGATTTTAGGAAGGAGTAAGGTCCATGCTGGTGTTGGAATCATCATACATTTCCTGTCCTCTCACTGCAGGCTGAGCACTGATCCAAATGCTGATGGCACAAGGGTTGGGCATTGCAGACAGGAAGCTGAGCCTCAAGACAGTGGAAATGCAGTTAGAAGAGCAAGGACACCCGAGGGATCTCCATGGGTGTTCACATGGCTACATGTGTCTGTCAATTAAAGTCCTCCCCAAGTAAAGAAATGACAAGAGTCAGGAGAGCAAAAACATATGTGACCATGGAAAGATGACTAGAAAGACGAATACAGTTTTATGAAGAACATGACTGCTTTGGATGAACTGGCAGCACAGAAAAGGGGAGAGCCAAAGGTTCCTAGAGAAAGGAAATACTAATTAAACACTGTTAGCTCCAGAACAGGAAGCTTCTCACCACTGTGGACCCAGGCACACTGATGGGGCCCAACAGAGAAGTTTAGATTTTTTTCTTGTTGTTAATGAATCAAGGGACTAAACTAAATGTACACTAATTGAATGAGAGGAGTACCTAAGCAGTCTGTTTCCCACTCACACGGCCATCATGAAGCCAATGGAGAGGTAGAAACTACAAGAGCTGAAACTCTCTGTGAAAGCCAAAGGAGGCTGCTCTAAGTGTCTGGGCTGGAGCTGTGTGATGATGATCAATGTCACTTCCTTTGCCTTCCACAACAACAGAATAAGAAAGACAGCTCTTCTTAAAATCTCAAGGAAAACAGAAACTTCTGCCTTCCCCTGACTAGGCTGAACATGCTCTTGGCTGTTTCCTTCTGGTACCCAACTGACCTTTTCATAAAGTCGTTTGTGAAAAAGTGCGAGGCTTGGTCATTGTACATCTTGGTCAGTTAGCCCCACAGCTCAGTGAGAGGTAGCCTGTTACTCCTTGGAGTAAACACTGAAAATGATACTTCTGCTCCTCTCTATAGTCTAACCTTCCCTACCCCCTTCATATTTACTTCCTCTTGTCTTTTTTTTTTAATTTTACTTTTTACATTGTTTTTCTGTGTCTTTGATTAAAATATTTATTTTTAAGAAAGGAGGAACTTTTGACTCCTTGCCCAACTCCCAGAACTGAACTCCTTAGAAGTGGCTAAAAATAGCACCGAGGGGAAAGTGCTAAAACACGAACTCTCTCGCCTGCCAGAGTGAGGCTGTGGTTTATTGTCTAGTGTGGAAATTCTTTCCACTGACAGATATTTTGCATGGCTGCCATAAACAATGTTCTATTGGCATAGCATGCGCTATACTCAGCTTCTTATAATTAAACATTTTTAAAACTTCCCTGAAGATGTCATTTTAAATATCACAAAGAGATGCTGAGTTTATGCATAAAATATAAAATAGCTCATTAACATTTGCATGAAGAACAAAGTAACACCTCTAGATTTTAAAAAGAAAATATTCCTTTTTCAAAAATCATTAACTTATGTAGTACCTTTCCTTCTAAGTACTTTGATTACTATCTTCTTGGCTCAAGTGCTTGAAGAAAAGGTGTTAGAATTACATTCAAATAATTTGGCCATGTGTAGTGTTTGGTGTGACAGTAACAAATGGAATCTTTCTTCCATGTTACAAGCTGTCCCCAGCATCACATTATAAAATAAATTCAGATACTGGTGGAAAAAGTATCCATGCAGCCACTTCAAAAACATGATGCTAAAGCAAATTTTCTTCCCTTCCCTGCCTTCTCCAGTTCTGTTTTCCCTGCCATGAATATGTTTGCAAATATGTCAACCCTGTGACATAATAAACCTGCTTGAAATTAAATAAAAGAATTGAAAGGATTAAATTTGATATTAAATTAATGAAAATAGTCTATAGGAATTCAGTGTTTGGATTTTACTACTAGAATCATTTAGTATAGAAGTTTTATTAGAAGTTGATGTCTGTTTCATGCCTTCAAACTTTAAATTTTGTTTTATTTCTTTTGTACAAGTCATTCCCTTTTGTTCCCTGTTCAGATGAAATCAGCAGAGAAGAAAAACACTTTTTCTGTAAACAGTTTGAAAATAACATATGAACAAATGGCATAAGCACCGACACTTTGTAAGGGGTGTTAGAGAGGAATGCTTTCCTTTGCTACATTTTGCACTTCTACATTGTAGCCCAGAGGGAGAATCTGTCTTCTGTAGGGCAGGTGGTTTCCAAGGATGGACAGAACTCAATTGGATTTATTGTGCACTAGAACAAAAATGGCAAGGGAGAAGGGAAGGTTGAGAAACAGATGTAGGATGATGAGGAATATAAGATTTGCCCCAAGGAGAATATATGCAAATAGCAGGGGCATTGCCAAATGTCAAACTGAATAAAAGACCCAGAATTAAGGATGCAAATTAAAATTTTTTTATAAAAATCAATGTTGGCGCCAAAAGGAACACCTTGGCACTCATGCACCTTTTCCTCTAATAATTAGAGCCAATCTGCTTATGGGGCTGCTCTTTCCTGAGTCTTTCAAGTAACACATCAAGTGTGCTCACCGTCGCATACTAATCAAGCATTATTACTCAGCAGCCATAATCACTCAGGGACTGAAATAGGTCTAGAAGCAGATTCAGCATACTTAAAGGACTAAATGGAGTTAGGGCAATGAACAAACTGTACCTGGAACACCAGATAAAAATGTTGATACTGAATACACTTTTGCAGCACATTATACAGTCATTGTTCAGAACAGGAAAGTCTATCCTAGTAATTCAATGCTGCAAAATTAACACACTGCACCTACAGAATTTCTAAAATATACAAGTTCTCCATGTTACTTCTTCTGTTACTTTATATTGTCTTCAGATGTAAACAAAGATGATAAATTAATTTCTGCTATCAGCCATGATTCAATGAAGCAGAATTTAATAACCCATTAATGAAGTCTTCCTCTAAAAACATGGGTGTTCACCATAATCCTTTTTGGGAAGCTCTCAAGAGAGTCACTACTGATTCATGTGAGTTGGTCAGTAAGATCAAACATGATTGAGGGTAATCCTTATTTGAGAACGTCCTCTCTTTCCACCTTTACAACAATTAAGCCAAGTCTTCCCAGTCAAAGTGAACTAGTGGAGGGATGCTACAGCATCCCAGTGAGACCGCTATTCATCTATTCACTCAGAAGCACTGATTGGAACTTCTTCAATGTTCCTGTCACTGTGCTGGGTTCTGAAGATGCAACAATAAATAAAACTCAGTTTCTAACATCAAGAAACCCAGAACTTAATGGATTTATTCCTATAATTTCCAAACTAAAAAAATGGTGAAGAAGAGTGGCTAGCCATTTATTAAACAGAAAAACATTTTCTTTGGCCTCATGGTAGCCCTAGAATGACAGGAACAGGGCGTTTGATTATCATATCAATGTGATTAATTTCATGATGCTGTCTATGTGTTCCCCTTGTTCACTAAACAGTGAAAAGATTAACCACAATTTGGGACAATACATAAAACAAATATACAACAGCAGTATTTCAGGTGTCAGGCCAGTGCAGTGGAAAAACCACAGGTTTGGCACCATAAAGCATTGTGCTGAAGGGGCTGAGCAGACCTTCCATTGTGACAGAGCAGACCTCCCATATGGGAGTGTGGATGTGAGTCCCAGCTAATCTGCCTCCAATTCAGCTTCCTGCTAATGCACCTGAGAAGGAAGTTGATGACTGCACAAGCGTTTAGGCCCTGACACCCGCATGGGAGACCAGGATGGAGTTCTTTGCTCCTGGCTTCAATGGGGAACAGACCTGGCTGTCAGGGCCATTTGGGAAATGAAACAGCAAATGGAAGATATTTCTCTCTCTCTCTCTCTCTCTCTTTCTCTCCCCCAACCCCCCCTTGCTCCCGCTCCCTCTCCCTCTTGCCTCTCTCTCCCTATCTCCATTTTCCTTTCAAATAGATACAATAAATAAGCCTTAAAAAGAAAGAAAAGAACTGTATTGGACTCCCAAACTTCTAGTTAATAACAGGGATTATCCAAGTGACCCAGCTCTCTGAGCTTCAACTATCTCATAACACCTATGCAAGTGAAGAATTAAATTAAATACACAAAATAAGCACCTAGCAAACAACAGGCAATCAACACACGTTCACAAAATTATGGTGCCAAACACGGATCATACTAAGAACTTCATCACTGAAGAAGCTAAAATAAAAAAATAAGTAGCAGTTGTTAGTTCTGATAAAACTCTAAAATATACCAGGGCACAGTGGAAGACATTCAGAAAGGATTGGTCATTTATTTATTAGCAGATGGTCACACCTGGTCACTGTGCAGCTGCTCCCAATAGACCTGGCACAAAGGAAATGAGTGATGGTTCTTCAGAAATCTTTCAGCACTACAGCAGGAGGGAAGAAAGATTAAAAAGCAGAAAAATCCCACCATTGCTTCATTGCTTCTCTGGGAATCAACTTTTCCAGCCTTCCTAGTGTGCTACTTGATCTTTAATTTATGGAGTCAACAGAAAACCTGCCTTCAGCAGCACAGATGCTGGACGAATAGCTAGCACATTGATTTTGGTATTTGGCCAAACTGATGGCATCATTATGTTGACTGAACATCACTGTCTCTAATAAAAATGCTTTATGTAGAGTCTTAGAGAAGGGACAGGACAGTCTGGCTGTAAAAAAGGAGGAAAAGAAAAGTAACAATTAGGAAATGGTATTTTCTCTTGGGTCACTAGCCCTCTGTGACAAGCATTAAGTAGTGATTTTTTGATGTTCTTTTTCTGTTGCTTAGCTTTATCTTTTTATGTTAATATCACTAAATGGTTGGCAAAAGAACTGTAAACATAATTGAGTTTTTCATATTAGTACATATTTGCAA
Source organism: Oryctolagus cuniculus (assembly GCF_964237555.1). Taxonomy (NCBI): domain Eukaryota; kingdom Metazoa; phylum Chordata; class Mammalia; order Lagomorpha; family Leporidae; genus Oryctolagus; species Oryctolagus cuniculus. The sequence continues at coordinate 56,859,123 of NC_091446.1, read as the reverse complement.
TAGAGCAGTTAAAATATTTAGTTAAAATCTATGCAAAATATGCAATAAAGCTTTTAATCAACTCTATTGAAAAACTAACAGAATTCACCAAGAATTTATTTACTTGGGAAAATTAGTTAAAAATGTTTCCTTTATATATAATTCCACTGAATCAGGGTTCTGCCCTAAAAGCTAAGGCCAGTCACAGAACTATAATATGCAAAAGGAATTACCAGTTACTTCTGAACTCATTAAAGTTGTTAGTACATCCAGTATAGATTAGAGATGGAAAGGGAAACAAAAAGATGCAAGAAAATAACATAAATTGTAAGTAAACTTTGATTTACTAAACTATAGTATGAAAGAATACTTGCTAAAATACTTTTGAGTAATATACAAACATAATGAATTTATTTTTATATCCTTGCTACAATGTTCAATTTTATAGTATACATACATACTTTTTTTTACATAAAATGACCTACATGCCACAATTTCATACAGAACTAGATTGCTTGGCCCAGGGAACACACCACTACTGATAAATATGCACACTTAGAAAATCTATGTTTACCATATTCAATAACACTGTGTTATTTAATTTCACTCTTTTTGATAAGTCTATTACACTCTTTTATTTTAGCATGACTTACACATAAAAGAGTACATTATATATATATATATATATAGTGATTTTTTGAAGGTATGTATACACTGTACACTGATGGTTGAACATTCGCAAATAGATTGTGATACAGCACATTAACAAATTGAAGAACAAAAACCATCTGATTACCTCAATAGATGCGGAGAAAGCATTTGATAAAATACAACACCAATTCATGATGCAAATCTTAAACAAATTGGGTATAGAAGGAACATTCCTCAATACAGTCAAGGAAATTGATGACAAAACCACAGCCAGCATCTTACTGAATGGGAAAATGAAGGAAGCATTCACATTAAGATCCAGAACCAGACAAGAATGCCCACTTTTACCATTGTTATTCAATATAGTCCTGGAACTTTTAGCCAGAGCCATCAGGCAAGAAAAAGAAATCAAAGGGATATAACTTGGGAAAGAGGAAGTCAAAGCATCCCTATTTCCAGATGACATGATTCTATATATAGGGGATACAAGAGACAGCACTGAAAGACTATTGAAACTCATGAAAGAGTTTGCTAAAGTGGCAGGATATATAATTAATACACAAAAATCAATAGCTTTTGTAGAGACAAACAATGCCATGGCTGAGAAAGAACTTCTGTACCAGTACCATTTATTGAATAGACTGTCTTTACTCCAGGGATTGGTTTTGGATCCCTCATCAAATATGAGTTGGCTGTAGATGTTTGGGTTGATTTCTGGTGTTTCTATTCTGTTCCATTGGTCTAGCCATCTGTTTCTGTACCAGTACCATGTTTTTTTGATTACAACTGCCCTGTAGTATGTCCTGAAATCTGGTACTGTGATGCCTCCGGCTTTGTTTTTGTTGTACAAGATTGCTTTAGCTATTCGAGGTCTCCTGTGTCTCCATATAAATTTCAGCACCATTTTTTCCAGATCTGAGAAGAAGGTCTTCGGTATCTTGATTGGTATTGCATTGAATCTATAAATTGCTTTTGGGAGAATGGACATTTTGATGATATTGATTCTTCCAATCCATGAGCATGGAAGACTTTTCAATTTCTTGGTATCCTCCTCTATTTCTTTCTTTAAGGTTTTGTAATTTTCATCGTAGAGATCTTTAACGTCCTTGGTTAAGTTTATTCCAAGGTATTTGATTGTTTTTGTAGCTATTGTGAATGGGATTGATCTTAGAAGTTCTTTCTCAGCCGTGGTATTGCTTGTGTATACAAAGGCTGTTGATTTGGGGGCATTGATTTTATATCCTGCTACTTTGCAAAACTCTTCTATGAGTCCCAATAGTCTCTTAGTAGAGTTCTTTGGGTCCCCTAAGTAAAGAATCATATCATCTGCAAAGAGGGATAGTTTGAGTTCTTCCTTCCCAATTTGTATCCCTTTAATTTCTTTTTCTTGCCTAATAGCTCTGGCTAGAACTTCCAGAACTATATTGAATAGCAGTGGTGAGAGTGGGCATCCTGGTCTGGTACCAGATCTCAGTGGAAATGCTTCCAACATTTCCCCATTCAATAGGATGTTGGCCATGGGTTTTTCATAAATTGCTTTGATTGTATTGAGGAATGTTCCTTCCATATCCAGTTTGCTTAGAGTTTTCATCATGAAAGGGTGTTGTATTTTATCAAATGCCTTCTCAGCGTCTATTGAGATAATCATATGGTTTTTCTTCTGCAGTCTGTTAATGTGGTGTATCACATTGATTGATTTGCGAATGTTGAACCATCCCTGCATACCAGGGATAAATCCCACTTGGTCTGGATGGATGATCTTTCTGATGTTTTGTTGCATTCTATTGGCGAGAATTTTATTGAGGATTTTTGCATCTATGTTCATCGGGTATATTGGTCTGTAATTCTCTTTCAATGCTGCATCGTTTTCCGGCTTAGGATGGAAGAATTTGGAAAACATCATGCTGAGTGAATTAAGCCAGTCCCAAAGGGACAAATATCATATGTTCTCCCTGATCAGCGACAAATAACTGAGCACCAAAGGGGAAACTTGTTGAAGTGAAATGGACACTATGAGAAACAGTGACTTGATCAGCTCTTGTCCTGACTGTTGATGTAAAATGTAATACTTTATCCATTTTAGTATTTTTTTTGTTCTAGTACTATTGGTTGAACTCTGTAATTAACACACAATTATTCTTAAGTGTTTAAATTTTAACTGAAATGTGATCCCTGTTAGGAATTTGGAAAGCATTATGCTGAGTGAAATAAGCTAGTCCCAAAGGGACAAATACCATATGTTCTCCCTGATAGGTGACAACTAACTGAACACCAAAAAGGAAACCTGTTAAAGTGAAATGAACACTATGATAAATGGTGACTTGATCAGCCCTTGCCCTGACTGTTGATGAACAACAACAACTCCTCATGTAGGATCTCTGTCCTTAATGTGCTGTACATTGTGATTTAATGCTATAACTAGTACTCAAATAGTATTTTTCACTTTGTGTTTCTATGTGGGTGCAAACTGTTGAAATCTTTACTTAATATATGCTAAACTGATCCTCTGTATATAAAGAGAATTGAAAATGAATCTTGATGTGAATGGAAGGGGGAGGGATATGGAAAGGGGAGGGTTGCGGGTGGGAGGGAAGTTATGGGAGGGGGAAGCCATTGTAATCCATAAGCTGTACTTTGGAAATTTATATTCATTAAATAACAGTTTAAAAAAAAGAACTTCTAACATCAACCCCAGTGGCAAGAGGTACAAAATTTTTAAATGCCTTTGAATATGGCATGAGGAAGTGAAAGATCTCTATGATGAAAATTACAAAACATTAAATCAAGAAATTGAAGAAGACACACACAAAAGTGGGAAATATTCAATGTTCATGGATTGGGAGAATCCATATCATCAACATGTCCATACTCCCAAAGGAAATTTACAGATTCAATGAGATTACAATCAAAATATCAAGGAAATTCTTCTCAGATCTAGAAGAAAATGATGCTCAAATTCATATGGAAACAGAGAAGAGCCCAAATAGTTAAATCAATTTTATACAACAAAAACAAAGTCGGAGGCATCATAATACCAGACTTCAGAACATACTACATGGCAGTTATAATCAAAACTGCCTGGTACTGGCAAAAAACAACAACTACAACAACAACAAAAAAGAAACAAACAAACAAACAAAAAAACAGAGGGGTATATCAATGGAACAGAATAGAAACTCCAGAAATCAATCCATGCATCCACAACCAACTTAACTTTGACAAAGGACATAAAATCAACCCCTGGACGTAGGACATTCTTTTCAACAAATGATGCTGGGAAAACTCAATATTCCCATGCAGAACTATGAAGCCAGATCCCTACCTTATACCTTACAAAAAAATCCACTCAAAATAGATCAAAGACCTAATCTATGACCCAACACCATCAAATTAACAGAACATTGGAGAAAACTTGCAAGCTACTAACATAGGCAAAGAGTTCTTGGAAAAGACACCAGAGGTACAGGCAATAAAAGCCAAAATTGCAAATGAGATTACATCAAAATGGGAAACGTTTGTACTGCAAAAGAAACACTTAGCAAAGTGAAGAGGCAACCAACAGAATGGGAGAAATTATTTTCAAACTATGAAACTGATAAAGGATTAATACCCAGAATCCACACATAGCTCAAAAAAAAAAAAAAAAAAAAAAAAACAACTCTAGAACAACAAAACAACACAGATAAGAAATGGGTAAAGAATCTGAACATGCATTTTTCAAAAAGAGTACATTAAATAGCCAAAAAAAAACACACAAAAAAGGCTGAGGATCACTGGCCATGAGGGAAATGACAATCAAAACCACAATGAGGTTTCACCTCACACCAGATAGGATGGCTTTGATACAGAAACCAACAAAAAACAAATTCTGGCAATAATGTTGGGAAAAAGGTACCCTAATCCACTGTTGGTGGGAATATAACTGGTTCAGCCACTGTTGAAGACAGTTGGAAATCTGCATATTGACTTACTATATGACTCAAATACCCATGCCTGGGGATTTACTCAAAGGAAATGAAGTCAGAATATGAAAGAGTTATCTGAACCCCCATGTTTATTGTAGATCAATTCACAATAGCTAACATATGGAATCAACCCAGATGTCTGTCAGCTAAAGTTTGGATAAAAAAATTATGGGATATGTATATCATAGAATATTACAGAGTAGTAAAAGAAAATGAAATCCTGTTATTTAGAACAAAATGGATGCAACTGGAAAACAATGAAATATGGCAGTCCCAAAAAGACAAATTCCATATGTTCTCCCTAATCTATGGTAACTAATAAAGTACCTAACATGTGGTAATCTAATATAAGTGAAATTGACACTTTGAGATGCAATGATTTTGAACAGCTCTTGACTCAACTTATAAGGAACATTTTCTTTCATACTATATCTTGACCTCTTTACTTAGTGTAGCGTTAATCTTACGTGCCTAAAGATAACTACAAATGTCTCTTTGTAAAATATATGAATGGGAATAGGAGAGGGAAAACAAAGAAGTGTGGGAGTGAAGATGGGAGTGAGGGTTGGGTAGGAAGAATCACTGTGTTCCAAATTTGTGTATATGAAATGCATGAAGTTTGTATACTTAAATAAAAGGTTTCTATCTTAAAAAAAAGTCACCATACACAGTACCTTAAATGTAATCATCATGCCTAAAAGTTTCCTCCATCACTTTTTTTTTCTTAATAGAAACATTTACATAAATCATACCCTCTTAGGTGTAAAATATAGCAATGTTAAGTATCTTAATTAGGTTTTATATTAGATTTCTAGAATGTATTCATCTTGTATAAATGATATTATATACTCTTTGATGAACACCTCCCAGATTCCTTTCTCCTGTCCCCTGGTAACCATCACTGAAGTCCTTGCTTCTTTGAATTTGACTATTTTAGATTCCTAATATAAGCAGGATCAAGTAGAAGTCCTTGTGTGTGTGACTTATTTCACTCAGCATAAAGTTTTTCAAGTTCATCTACACTGTAGGAAATGCAGAATTTCCTTCTTTTTTAATAATGAATAATATCCCATTTTATATGTGGCTGTGTCTCCTTATCTTCCAGTTCCACATCTGTGGATTCAACCAACTGGGGCTCAAAATATAAAAAATAATCTGGTGAACACACATAGACTTTTGAAAATATTTCCCTAATAAATACGTAACAACTATCTCCTAATTTACATTGTGTTGGGTATTTTAAGTAATACAAAGATGATTTAAAATATATGGGAAGATGTGTATATGTTACATGCAAATAACACACCATGTTGTATAAAATACTCTAGCATCTGCAGATTTTGATATCCTTGTCAACACCAATCCCCCATGAGCATTGAAGGGTATCCCATAATTTCCTTATCTATTCATCTCTTGAAGGACATTTGGGTCTTTGCCACCTCTTGGCCATTGTGAATGATGCTACAACTAACATAAGATTATAGATATATCTTCAACACTCCGATTTCAATTATTTTGAACACATATTCAGAAGTGAGATTGCTAGGTCATACCTATTTTTAATTTTTGAGGAACTTCCACACTCTTTCTCACCATGGCTCTAAGAATTTAGGTTGCTCCCAACGAAGCACAGTGTTTCCTTGTATCTTTATCCTTGCCTACAATTGTGTTCTTTAGTTTTTCTGGAAATAGTCTTTCTAATAGTCATGAAGTGATATTTCAGTGTTGTTGTTTTTTTTTAATTTGAATTATCTTGAAAATTAGGGAGGCTTATCACTGTGTCCTACACCACTGGATATTTGTATGTCTCCTTTGACGAAATTTCTGTTCATACATTGTGTATGTTTTAATTGTTTTTTTGCTACTGAGTTGTATGAGTAGCTTGCACTTTTGCTTTACCTGATTGAATGCTGAGCCCCACATCAAATGAACAACTCAGTGATTTGATTCATTGCTTGTAACCCAATAGTATAATGACAAAATTACCAATTCACTAGTCTTTCTGCCGAGTGTCACTCACTTTATCCCCGATATCCTGCATATTGTCAGTACATTCTTCTTTTAAAAATACCAGTTTTGGGGCCGGTTGCCTGGTGCAATGGGTTAATCCTCCACCATATAGGCACCAGTTCTAGTTCCGGCTGCCCTTCTTCCAATCCAGCTCTCTGCTATGGTCTGGGAAAGCAGTAGAACATGGCCCAAGTCCTTGGGCCCCTACAACCACATGGGAGACCTGGAAGAAGCCCCTGGCTCCTGAATTCAGATCGGCACAGCTCCAGCCATTGCAGCTATCTGGGGAGTGAACCAATGGAATCCGGAAGATCTTTGTCTCTGTCTCTCCCTCTCACTGTCTATAATTCTACCCCTCAAATAAATAAATAAAATATTTTAAAAATACCAGTTTTATCATCTTAGTAAACCTATAGCACAATAATTAATAATAATAAGGCCTTGTTATCAGAGGTATAAGCTGATACCTCAACTCTGCCATGTTTCAACTATGGGATGGGTTCAACTCATCTGAACCTGATCTTCAATAGTTTCATTGATAAAAATGAGAACAAGTCATCTCATAGCTACGAGAAATAAATAAAATAATGAATATAATATACTTCACATTATGACAGGAACATACACATTATGCTTTAATGAGATGTTTTGTGATAGCACTGTGTTAATCGAGCAAAGTTAAGACTTTTGAAATATTCACATAATTTTGTTCACACATTGCAAAAAAAGGAAACCAAGGTGTAAAGAAGCTGAAGCATAGCATTTTTTATAAGTTTCACTTATTTATTTGAAAGGCAGAGTTACAGGAATGGGAAAGAGACAGAGATATAGAACTTCCATCCCCTGGTTCACTCCCCAAATAGCCACAACGGCCAGAGCTGGACCAATCTGAGCTACGAGCCAGAAGCTTCATCCAGGTCTCCTACATGGGTGCAAAGGCCCAAATATTTGGACCATCTTCCACTGCTTTCCCAGGCACATTAGCAAGGAAATGGATTGGATGTGTAGCAGATGGGATGCAAATCGGCATTCATATGGAATGCTGGTGCCACGGGTGGCAGTTTAGCACACTATACCATAGTGTGGGCCGCAAGGCATGTCAATATTTAGTACTCATTGTGGTAAAACATATATAGGTTTTTGAATATAACTCTTCTAATAAATACATAAATTCCATTTCTTTTTACATATGGAAGCTGAAAATTAAATTTTGTATTAGATAATAAAATAATGAGGTGTATTATATTCTTGTTTTTAAAATATTTCAAATAGTACAGAAAAGTATACAGGAGAGTTTGATGAACATGTATAAATTGAACAATTTTTAACGTCTTGCCACATTCATTTCATGTGTAAACATTATATACAGATTATTTTTGAAGGCAAGGGTGGAAATATTAGATCACATAATGTGGAATTCATGAAAAAGATCAAAAAATGAAGAAAGGAGGGGTTTCTATTATGTAAAGGGTATAATTTAGCAAAAATAGACATTTTTGCTGTATGTGCAACTTCCTCATATCAGAGAAAAATTGTGATTAAAACAACACCCATTTTGGGGTCTGGCATTGTGGCACAGTAGGTTAAGCTGCTGCCTGCAGAGTCAGCATACCACATGACTGCTGGTTCAAGACCCAGGTTTTCCACTACAGCTCCCTGCTAAAGCGCCTGAGAAAGGTGTCCTATCACCCATGTGGGAGACTCACATGGCAATCCATGTGTCTGGCTTCAGCCTGGCCCAGCTCTGGTTGTTGAAACCATTTGGGAAGTGCCGGTGAATGGAAGATCCTTCTCTCTCCCTGTCTCTCCCTCTCTATCTATAGCTCTACCTTTCAAATAAATAAATAAATCTTAGGAAAATAAACACTAAAAAAAGTATATTGCCTAAATCTCAGCATGGTTGAAGCATTAAAAGTAACCAAGCAGGTTTAGTAGCATTTAAATTCTACTTAATATTTTTAGAAAATCATTATTACTTTGGACTTAAAAAAAGGAAGAAGGGATTGGTGTTGTAGTATAGTGGGTTAAACCACTGCCTGCAATACTGCCATAATCCCATATGGGTGCCAGTTCATGTCCCAGCTGCTCCACTTCAATTCCAGCTCCCTGATAACGGCCTGGGAAAAAGCAGCAGAAGATGGCCCAAGTGCTTAGGTACCTGCCACTCATGTGGGAGACCAGGAACAAGTTCCTGGCTCCTGGCTCCAGCTTGGCCCAGCCCTGGCCATTATGGCCACCTGGGGAATGAACCAGCAGATGAAAGATCTCTCCCTCTCTGCCTCTCTCTGTCTTCTTGTAACTCCTTCAAAATAACTAAATAAATCTTTTTTTAAAAAAAGGAATAAAAAAAAAGTAATATGTCGCTGATGCTTGGAGACAGCCACTTTTAAATTGTTTGCTTTCATTTCATCCTTGTTTTCCCCTAAATGACAGTCTTCCCCATTGAGTCTTCTTGATTTAATCTTAGTGGAGAGGGTAAATCTGTTTCATAATTAGAAATTCCTGCAATTCCTACACATAACAATAACAGACTAAGTACTAGCTGTTATCTGAAGCAAGACAAAAATCAGGTATAAAATAAAAGGATTTCTATTATGTTGATATCTCTATTGTTTAGGATATCAATTTTACATCTCAAAATGGATCTGAATAACGGATAGAAAATTCAAAACTCTTATCTTGTTTAGACACGGTCATAGTCAAAGTGGAGGTTCTCTCCTCCCTTCAGAGAAAGGCACCTCCCTCCACTTTGACTATGACCGTGTCTAAACAAGATAAGAGTCGGAGAACTCAAGGGGCTTCCATAGCCTTGGAAACTCATAACTGGTGCATAGGGAGATTACTGATGCCATAAACAGGAGTGTCAATTGGTAAAGTCAACAACAGGAGTCACTGTGCACTTACTCCTCATGTAGGATCTCTGTCCTTAACGTGCTGTACACTGAGGCTTAATGCTATAACGAGTACTCAAACAGTATATTTCACTTTGTGTTTCTATGGGGGTGCAAACGACTGAAATCTTTATTTAATGTACACTAAACTGATCTTCTGTAAAAAAAAAAAAAAGAAAGAAATTATCAATTCCCAACTTGACTCTCACTGGGATTAAACATGACAATAGGTCTGATCTGATTTCATCATCATTTAAAAAAAATCATCTATTATTTTTCACTTTATGTTTCTGTGTGGGAGCAAACTGTTGAAATACTTACTTAAGGTATACTAAGCTGATCTTCTGTATATTAAGATAATCGAAAATGAATCTTGATGTGAATGGAAGGGGAGAGGGAGTGGGAAAGGGGAGGGTTGTGGGTGGGAGGGACGGTATGGGGGGGAAGCCATTGTAACACATGAGTCGTACTTTGGAAATTTATATTCATTAAATAAAAGATAAAAAAAAAAAAGAAAATTCAAAACTATAAATTTTAAAATAGGTGTGAAATTAGAAAGTGTATTATATTTTAATCTATTTAGCTTAGACAACAAAAATTTGGAAAGATAAAAAAATACAAATCTAGAGTTTTTCTCAGCTTTATTAAGGTGACATGGACAACTAAAAATTGTATATATTTGAAATGCTCAATATGGTGTCTTGATAAATGTGTACATTTTGAGGCAATTATCAGAATCAGATTTATTAATATATCCATCATATCATATAGATACAATTTTGTGTATATGTAGTGAGAACACTTACAATCTCTTTTAGCAAATGTTAAGGATATAATGTAGTATTAACTACAGTCACTACACTATACACTAGATCTTTAAAACTTACTCATGACTAAAATTTTATACCATCTGAGCAAAATCTCCCCCTAATTTCCCCAACCCCAGCTCCTAGCAATCAAAATTATACTTTAGGAGTTTAATTCCTTTAGATTCCACATATTAGAAAGATTATGCAGTATTTGTTTTTCTATGTTTGGCTTATGTTACCTAGCATAATGTCTTCCAAATTCCTTTATATTGTAACAAATGGCAGGATTTCCTTCATTTTAGACCTGATAATATTATGAGATATCTGTTCATCTGTCAACAGACACAAGTCGTTTCCATATGTTGGTAACTGTGATTAGTGCTACAAATGAACACGGGCAGATAACTCTTTGAGATACTGATTTCATTTCCTTTGGATATATACCCAGACGTGGGATCACTGGATCATATGGTAGTTCTATTTCTGGTTTTCTGAAGCAGCTCAATACTGTTTTCCGTAATAGCTATACCAATTTACAATTCCACCAGCATGATTGATGGTGCTTATGTACACATAAATTTTAAAACTAAAACTGTCAAAATTTTATCAAGCTGAATTAGAAACTAGATTGGAGGCATAAAGACATATTTGATGAAAGCCTAGCTCAAACTTATCTCAGGAAAAAAAAAAGCATTCTGTGTCTAATGGTACTGATTGCATAAATCTGGTACACCTGGTTTCAGAAACACAGCATCATCACCATCTCTCAGATCTTTGAGTAATAACCAACACAGGCTAAATTGTGCCACCTCTAAATTTGTCTGGAACTGAAGAATATGACTATAACTGGAAATATGGTCTTTGCAGATGTAATTAGTTAAAATAAAGTCATACTGGATTATAGTAGGCCCCAAATCTATTAACTAGTATCCATATAAGAAATGTAGAGGATATACAGAGACACCTAGAGAAAGGGGCTATGTGACAACAGAGACAGAAGTTGGAATGATACAGCTACAAGCCAAGAAACACCAAGTACTGCAGGAAGCAACCAGCAGCTAGAACATGATAAGGAAGGAATCTTCCCTAGAGCCTTTAGAGGAAGCAAGGCTCTATTGACACTCTGACTTTGGATTTATAATGTCTAGCGTTTTGAGAGAATACATTTCATTGTTTTAAGCCACTGAGTTTGTGGTAATATGGTACAGAAGCTCTAAGAAACAAATGTACAATACTAATGGCAAGAAGAAACTGGAATTATTCTGGAAAGGGTTTGTTTCCGTGTGTACTTCTCTGTCTTCTCTTTGTGTAGAACAGGTCTCTTTGCCTAAATAACCCAGAATGCAAAGTGATCCTCCCTTTCTCAGGCCAGACAGGCCCCCAAAATGAGGATTTCAAAAATTATAATACTACTTAAGATTGCCCTGACCCCAAGAGAAACCTATACTGTGCATGGTTAATACTGGATTTTTCTTCTCAGATTTCCTTTACGTCAATTCAATAGTTAATAGTTAGTAGTACCTGAAGACAGTAGTGTGGAGACACATCTGCTTGACAAGCTATAACTTTCCATGGAGGAAAAAAAGCCAAATGCAAACCTTGGTCCAGCAGAAAGAGAGACAGAGGACTCTACTCTCATCTCACCCTTTATCCTCAATGCCTGTGCTTCCTGTTGTTCACATCCATCTAGAATCAAGAGCCTATGTGGTACATCTGGAAGTGCAAATTGAAGATACTGAGCATGGTGCAAAATCATGTCGGAAATGGCTACTACATATGATATGAGACATAAACAGGGAAGGTGAACCAAACAATGTAGTCATCATTTTATTTATATATATATATAATTTTGAATGAAAGAAACAGATGATAAATTACCGAGTCAGTCTTTTCAAGCAAGTCAGTAAAATGAAATGGAAACCACCATACACTATTTTAATTTATTGGCCTAATAAGGAAGTGTGGTTGTACCCACATCTTCCTTACCTCTTCTCGTGTCCTCACACATTTGATTTCCAAGTGTTACTTCTCACTCGTTTTTGAGTTTTCAACCAAACTACATCTAATGAGTTGCTAGATTCTGAACTGTTTGAACTTAAATGCAAAATATGGATAGGCAGTTCAGACAGCAAAACTGAGCGACCAGCCACACTAGAATGATTGACTATACGTAGGTACACATCAGAAAGCTCAATCTACTCTTCTTGAAGAAGACTGCATTTTACAGTTCAGTTGACTTTAAGCTAATCCATGTACTATAGCCCCTCAATGAGTCCAGCTGCAATGAGCAACAGGGCCTACTACAGCAGCTTTTGTGAGAAAGCAATCATCTTCCATACAGGTGCTGCTGGCCATCACAGGGGCCGACAGCTAGAACTGTACAACAGAAGACAGCCAAGAGCAGACACCACTAGGGCAGATGGGTCAACTCAGCTCCTGCTAGCCCATAGAAGACACTCACGCCCTCTGACCCCTTGGGGGAGTTCTCACTGCTTTACATGAGAAAAAGAGGGCATCTTTGCGAGGACAGTATCACATTCATGGGCTCAGCTCCCTCAGGAGCAGGAAAACAGTCAACTTAGACTTGTTCAGCCAAGGAAGCTGTGCCTTGAGCAAACAATGTAAGGTCCCTTTGGATTGAAAGCTTCAAATCAGACTCAAATTCCTCATTACCTGCCATAGCTGAAATGGCACTGTTTTAACCTGAAATCACCTAAATAATGAAACTTGAAATTAAGCCAAGGGAGAGTTAAAAAAAACTAAATTATTCCTATAAAGTTGCTTAGGATTTCCTGTAAACTTCAGAGTCTGATTAATACTTCAATTTTGTGTCATTTTAAGTTCAGAGATTTTCCCATTGGTACTTTGACTTCATGATTCACTAAGTAGGGTATATGAAAGCTATACTTTCTACTATCCTGAGAATGACTTTCAACTGTACTCTAAGTGTGAGAATAATTAAATTATCAATCCATTGTAGCTAGACAATTAATTTCGTTTAAAAATCAGAGGTTTAAAAAAAACAAGTGTGGGAACATCGGGGTAAAAAAAAAGAGAAAGTAAACAGGTCTTATAGGATTCTCTCACTGTTCTCAATCTTTAGTCTTTAAAAATTGTTTATTTTACTTTTCAAACGTAGTTATTCAAATGTCACCTGAGTTATGAAATTATACCTGTTCTTACACAGAGAAAAATGTGTCTTCACAAGAATGTTTAATTTTACTGCACACATTTTCTTGTCTCAGAAAAGTGTCTCCACAGCTACATCTACAGATGTATTTAGGTATTTAAAAATTTAAGAATCAAATGCTAGATTTCTTGTCAATTATGTAATATAACTTTGCCTAACACCTATAAATAGTAATAATGAATTTCAAATCTTTACTATTCCAGTGTTGGGAATAAGGATTTGGCAGCAAAATCATTTATGCTCAATAAAACAGTTTTAATAAAATGGCCTGTTGAAGAGCATATGTTCTATCATCCATTAGTTGTTTAGTCACTGGGCATTTTTGAGGGTTACAACAGAAATCAATATTAACACAATATCTCTATCCATGGAACACAGTCTAGCCTGGTACATGGGCAAATTATGGCAGTACTCATATTAAAATACTATCATGGGAAAAAAAAGCTCATAATTTGTTCTATTTATTAGTATTTATGAAGACCAAAGTTCTTATCTTTATCTTTGAGTATGATCTGAAATGAGGAACATAGATATTCAGAATTTGATCAAAGGGATCCAAAGACTTAAAATAAAAGCTTTCAAACACTACAGCCCAGAGCCCACAAAGAGGACAAGATTGTCCTTCTATGCTGGCAAAATAAAATGGAACATTGTTTTTGCGCTAAGGTTTTAGATCCTCTCTGCTTTTTGATAGTGGATCAGTCTAACCCAATCCTTTTAAAATTCCACCAGGGCAATGTAGGTAAGTCAGGGTTTAACTTCTGGAATCATCACTTTCTTTGAGTAAGTTGATTTAATCTCTCCATACCTCATCTCATCTGTAAGAACAGAAATAATTTTATCGGTCCCCTGAGGTGGACATGGAGACTGAAAGCAGTGCTTGTAAATCCCCTAGGGAGAATGTGACCGACCACTATAAACAAACAAATGAGAAGGGGGAGGCATGTCATTAGTGGCAACAGTAAGGGTCAGCTATGTTTCTGAGCTAGAAGTAGCTTTAGAAGCACAGAAGCTGAGGGCAGGGAGGTTCAGTGCCCTGCCCAGGAATGAATGGTGACAGAGTTACCTTTCAAAATGGCATTCATATATAACATTCTAGCCTTCCCACAAGATTAAGCTCATTTCTTTCTCTAAAATGATCATCAAAATAGATCTAAAATATGACCCAGCCAACCAATCCACTCTTAAGAATCTACAAATGAAAATTATCTATATTCCCATGTTTATAGCAGCTAAACTCACAATAGCTGAGATATGGAATCAACCCAGATGTCCATCAACTGATGATTAGATAAAGAAATTGTAGTATATATACACATGGAATACTATTGAGCTTAAAAACGAATGAAATCCTGTGTTTCACAACAAAATGGATGCAACTGGAGACCATTATGCTTAGTGAAATAAGACAGTACCAAAAAGACAAATATATTTTTCATGATTTGTGGTAACTAATATACAAGTACAAATAATGTAATGTATATGAGTGAAATTGACATTTTGAGATTTGATTATTGTTTGTAGCCCTTGTCTATACTCTGAAGGATTAGTGATTTTTCTACTTACTGCTTTTTGAACTCTTATTAAGTTCAAGTTTAAGCTTGTGATTATAAAGTAAATTGGTAGGGTATCATTGTACAAATTAAAAGAAAAATAAGAAAAGTGGAGGTGGGTGAGAGTGAGCAAGGGAAGGTAGGGTGGGAAATATTATTCTTTTAAAGCTGGATATATGAAATACATGAAATTTGCTCCCTTTATATAAATAAACAAGTAAAAAAAGAAGATATCTTTCTAGAAACAATTTTTGATAAGTGGTATTATCAAAACAAACAGAAAAGCATTCAATGATTTTAACCATCTTACCAATTTAAATCACCACAAGCCTGAAACAGTCAGGCAGTTATTAGACAGGAAAACAGACCTAGGATAACATTAACTGCATATAATTGATCTATTATTTATATAAAACAACACTACAGACATTTAAAAGAAAAAAATAACCCTAGGTCTACCAAAGCAACTCTTCAAATGTTAAAAAAAAAAAAAAACACACAGCACGTCATTCTAAACTATTGAAATTGTGACTCTACACTGACATTTTTCATATATTGAGACTGCAGCAGTATTAAAGGAAAACAGCTTTATTTTAGTAACACCATTATATTGCATTTACTAGTTTTAGCAGCACTCTGTAAGAAAATGGCTAGTAATATCCATACTAAGTATCCCCAAAATGTATTTAATTTGCATTAAGCAAAGAACACTATAGGCTAACTACAAACCTCTCTCACTAATGTCTTTCCTTTTCCCTTCCTACAGCCATTACCCTGGTTCCAGCCCTCATTATCTTGCATTTCACTACTAAAATAACCTGCTGTCTTATCTCTTCCCCCTCACTATTTTCCCTTTCCAATCCACCTCCACAGTCTCCATGCAGGGAAACAGTTTTGAAGCACTGCTCTGATTAGGTCTCAGTGTTTTGTACAGATTGCAGTATTTCCCAAAAATCTCAACTCCTAGAAATGACATCTGAGGTTCATCAGATCTGCCCCAATCCAGTGGAAATAATCCCTGCAATAGTTTACACACACTAACCAAATAATCACCCAAACACATCTATGGATTATTTGTTAAATATGTTCTGAACACTCTCATTTACACAATTTTTAATGCAAATATCTCAACTGTTTCCATTCTGGATCCCATTCTAAAATGAGAAATCCTACATAACATGTTAGCATTTATATCTAGTACCCTAAAATGTCAATAGGTAGATTATTCAGGAAAATGTGAGACATCAATACATATAAAACATTATCCAAATTTTAAAAATAATATATTCCAGAAATATTTAACAATATAGGAGATATCAAGGAAAGATATTTTTCCATAATGTTAACAGTATACGTATTTAGAGTTCTCAAAAAGTCAGAGTCAGAGTTTTGAGGCAGCAGCACTTTGTACCCTCATATGCCAAAACAGAGTGTGGACTCAAGTGCTGGCTACCCTGCATCTGATCCAGCTCCCTGCTAATGTGCCTGGGAAAGCAGTGGTAACAGCACAAGTACTTAAGTCCCTGCCACCCACACAAGAAATACAGATGGAATTCTGGGTTTCTGGCTTAAGCTTTCCCAAGACCCAGATACTGCAGCTATTTGGGGGTGTCAATCCAGAGGACAAAAGATCTCTCTCTCACTCTCTTGCTCTCTCGTGCTTTCTCTGCTTTTCAAATGAATGAATGAATGAATGCTTTAAAAAGTCCATGGAAAATGTGTGTTTTGTGCATTTCAAAAACATTTGCTGTACTTTGGAAATTTATATTCGTTAAATAAAAGTTTAAAAAAAAACAAAAAAACATTTGTACACAAATAAACTTATTTTCGAATGGCATTTTCCATGAATTATTTAAAGGACTCTAGTATAGGAAAGAAGGCCTTTAATGAACAATAAGTGATGACTGAAAATAGGATGCAAGTTGTAGATGTTGACTGGGGTAACGAATCACACAGTTTGTTCTTTAGCTTCTATGTACACCAAGACAAACTTGCATTTAATCCTGGTGTACCATGAGAAGAAAATTACTCAGCCACAACACTTGTAAGTATGTGCAGGCACATGCATGTGAAACATAAAGGGTTGATATGGGTTTGTATCTATTAGGAGTATGTGTGTTCATGTGTGTTTGTGTGTTTGTGTTTATATGGTATGTATGAAAAATTAGATATAGACCACTATGGAGTATGAAAATAAGATTCTCCTTCTCTTTCATCCTTTAAAATCCAACTCAGAATTTAACCAACATTCATCTCTGCCCTCTCTAGGTTTGTACTGCCATGTTTTATGCTTCTCTTGTAGTAACAAACATGCTGTATTATAATTACGTGCTACAAAATGTGTCCCCTCATTAAAATCTGTAGTGTTTGAGAGGAGAAATTTGAGTCTCCAGGACTCAGCATAGTACTTGCCTCACAATGAGCAATGAATAAAAATGAATGAATGAGTTGATTTTGTTTTCAGCAACATATTGAAAATCACATCGAAGTTTTACTCAGGAAACTTGCCATGCATAGGAAAGATCGAATCCATTAAAACAAAGTTTGATGCATTGTCAGCATCAATCACTGGCATAGCCTTAGAAGTCGCATAAGAGTAGGTTCAAGTTGAAGCAAACCATGTCTGTGAAGCAGCAGGTGATTTAAATCCAATATTAATGAAATGTGCATATAATTCTAAACAAGAAAAAAGTAAACAGGAAAGATGACTGAATTGCCAAAGGACAAGCTTGGGGAGATTGGCAGATATAATGAGATGAGATTTAACACGAACACTGCAGGATAATTTACCTGGGGGAAAATCATCAGCAGCTGAGATATAAAATAGAAACCCATTCTCCCTTTGGAAATAAATAATGTTTAAAAAGAGTCTGGTTATAGTGGATAATAACCTGTATATGAGCTTACTTTGTAATGCTGTTGCTAAACAGTCAATTGCCTTCCCAAGAGGATGAACATAATGGATCATTTCAACCAAACACACACACAAAGAAGAGAAAGTGCCTTCTGCAGCTTTAGGAATCACCTTGATTCTACTGTAATTGGAACTCTATCAACAGAAAAGAACACCTTAAAGTTTAAGGAAAGGCAATAAACATCATGAAATGAATCAGAGCCCATTTAATTTGGAAAACCTTGAAAGGGCCCAGAAAGAAGGTCATTCTGCCCAGTCCAATACAATCAGCCTCTGGCTTCCAGACAACAATAAGAATTATTGCTAGCATAAATTGAGCTCTAACTCTGGAACAGGAAGAACCTGCCAAATACTTAAATGCATTATCACACCGAATTTCCACAATAAATCTGAATCATTTCTATTTGACATTATATCTATTTTACAGATAAGAAAATTGAGGCTTAGAGACAACAGATAAATTGCATGTGATCTTACAGCAACGAAGTGACAACACCAAGATTGGTACCCTACCACTCAGAATCCAAGAGTATGCTCTTCATCACCATGCTGTTTTTTAAGCATGCTACTCTGAGCTTGACAGAACAGTGAGTCCATTTTGGACTTTCAAGGTACTTCATTAACTATGGATACAACAGTCTTTCTCTTCACCTTCATCTGGGTCAGCTCTTCAACCTTTCCTCTCCCTTGATTGCAGGACTTGCCAGCACATTGTGAGCAATCCTCTCCTTGATCCTTGCTGTGATGCATCCAGTCTAAAAATCTCTTTCTCTGCTCTTCCAACCCTCTCCATCAGAACTCACCCTTCTCAGAGAGCTTTATGTAGATTTTATTCTGTTTTTGAAAATGCCTTCAATTGTTTTGAACATTTTGTTTACATTTACTGTACTAGCAATACCGACCTTCACCTGATATACAGCCCAGCATCCCTGTGGGCTTAGAGGTAATGTTCACAATTTCAAAGACAGAGATAATAATGGATATAGAGAAGATTCATAAATGATTCCTAAGTCTGACATCCAAAGTGAGTGGTGCTGTTCACAGCGAGGAAACTTGAAAGTTTGCTGTTTAAACTGAGAAAAAAAAAAAAAAAACAAAAAAAAAAAAAAAAAAAAAACAGAAAATAAAACTTTTCATGAAAAGAGAGTTGTTAGATCTACTATATCCAGCTTGAAAAAGAGTATTGACATTTGCTGCTCAGAAGTTATCCACTTAAACTCTCACTAACAGCAGTGAGAGAGAACACTATTTTGCCAGACAAGAATCCTAGGTTATCCAAGTTTCCCGTCAGTTTCTGGTTCTGTGTGGTAAAACCCTAGATGTTATGTGCAGGAATTTATTCTGACATCTGCATCTCAGATGGGAGATATCAAACTGTGAAAAGGGCATGAGAATTGAATAACTCAAAATGCAATGACCTCTGCTCTGAAGGTGTGCCTACCTGGAGGACAGTTTGCCCTTGGGAGTAATACAAGAGCCTAAAAACAGCAGAACGTTAGTATATTTTACCATTGCAGTCCCATGGAAAGTAAAACGATGATGAAGCCATCAGCTATCCTATACCACACACGTTCCATTGCCATTGAAAAATGTCCCACATCTGCATCTTGATGCTGGCATCTGCTTCAAATTACCCTCAGATGAGCTCTACAGCTCTTGCCTAATTGGACACTATCAAAATGACATGACTGCTATTGCTTAGCTTCCAGTTGCCCTTTATGCAGCAGTCTGGCTTAAAATGAATCTTCATCTTCATTTAGAGGACTCTTATTTTACCAGAAATTCTGTAAGTAGTATATCGCAGCATTTTTTTTCATAATAACTTATGTATCAAATTCTTAGTCCTTGCCTTTTAACTAAGAAATTTAAAAATCCTTGGCCTAGAAGCAGATGGCAACAAAACTAATGAAATTTCATGTATCCAGACTTTTGGAGAATTAGAGTGTAGAGAGAGCAAAGTTCTTTTATTACAGATGCTGAAATTGATGCTCAGACAAGTGAAATAGTTTCCTTAAGGTCAAATACTGAACTATTGGCAGAAACCTGGTGAGAAACACCCTGAACACCCGGCATGGCCATTCCTTCAGTTATCACCAGATAAGAAGCATCTTGTAAAGTCAGCAGGGCATCATCAAAGCGAAATCTAGCCCATGTTCTATCTTTTCATCCTGCTTGATAAAACATGACACAATATCAAGTTGGAAGATATCCATGAACTTCGTAGTCACAGAATATCGGAGTCCAGTCGACGGCCTTGAGAAAAGTGATAGAGCAGGACACCCAAAAGCAAGGACTATTTTACATTTGATGTATGGCAAGTCCAAGGGTGAGTTGACACCACAGCATTTTTGTAAGGTAAATTAATAGAATAAATAAATAAAATGAAAATAAAAAGAAACCAGAGTATGAACCATTAAAACAATATTTTAATATTAATGATGCTTCATCTTAGAAATAATTCAAAAAGATATTACAAGACATAATTTATTCAAATTGCTTGTACTGTGAAAAATATAGAAGGCCATATTATACAGCATATTCACTTCAGTGAAGTTCTTAAATTTTTCAAGATGCACAAATAGCAAATTTATTTCTGTAGCTATTTCTTAAAATATACAGTGTATAGGAATGTATTTCATGAGAAAATTAATTATTATTTCTGTGAATTAATTATAGCACTGAGTTTCATATTATGGTGAATAACATTAACCACCAATTCAAATTCCCAAGGGAGAATTTACATCAGCTTCATCATCCTGCCTTCAAGTCACCTTGCTACTTTTATGTCTTATTGATGCCACTTTTGATATACTTTTGCCAGAATGGTCTGCCTACTGCCTCAGTTTTAATTCATTCTCTTTGCATCAAAAGATCGAACAATTCATCAAAACAGTGGCTTAATTGATACATCTGTCTCCAACCCTATTTTCCTCTACCTCCAATATATCTCCCACTTGGCATAGTAACATGTTTTTCAAGTATAAAGTTATTCATGTTTTAGCTGTGTTCTAGAGTCTTCAAAAACATCCTACAGGCCAGTGCCGTGGCTCAATAGGCTAATCCTCCATCTGTGGCGGTGGCACCCCGGGTTCTAGTGTGGGTCGGGGCACCAGATTCTGTCCCGGTTGCTCCTCTTCCAGTCCAGCTCTCTGCTGTGGTCCCGGAAGGCAGTGGAGGATGGCCCAGGTACTTGGTCCCCTGCATCCCCATGGGAGACCAGGAGGAAGCACCTGGCTTCTGGCTTCAGATCGGCACAGCGCATCAGCCACAACGCACTGGCTGTAGTGGCCACTTGGGGGGTGAACCAACGGAAAAAGGAAGACCTTTCTCTCTGACTCTCTCTCTCTCACACTGTCTAACTCTGCCAGTCAAAAGAAAAAATAATAACATCCTGCTACACATACACACACACACACACACCTCAAAATCCTCGGAATTCTCTATGTGGCCATCCAACTCTGCTCTAAATCAGCCTTCTAACCTCATATTCAAGCTCCTTAAAATATCTTACTCTTTAAGATTAAAGACTCCCTGCACTGTTCCAACAACTTACATCTTTGCTAATGATTTTACTAACACATCAGCCTTCGGAACTTATACTCCTCTTTAATGAACTGGCTTACATATCAACTCTTCTGTGAAGTAATTCCTGACTCTCCAAAGTGTAACAATCTGTTCTTAGAATTTAACCATGTATTACCTGTATACCTACCATTGCCCTAGTTTTATAACATTAATCTTTTCTTAAATGCCTTTTTTTCACTTTTTTTTATTTGACAGGCAGAGTTAAACAGTGAGAGAGACAGAGAGAAAGGTCTTCCTTCCGTTGGTTCACCCCCCAGATGGCCACAATGGCCGGCGCGCCATGCCAGTCCGAAGCCAGGAGCCAGATGCTTCCTCCTGGTCTCCCATGGGGGTACAGGGGACCAAGTACCTGGGCCATCCTCCACTGCCTTCCCTGGCCACAGCAGAAAGCTGGACTGGAAGAGGAGCAACAGGACTAGAACCCAGTGCCCATATTGGATGCTGGCACCGCAGGCAGAGGATTACCCAAGCGAGCCATGGCACCGGCTCCATTTCTCAGTTTTTCTTAAGAATTGCTAACAGGCAGGGTCTAGGTCTACTTGAATTTTCAATACCTAGTATATCTTAAGTGCTTACATTGTTAAGAAATTAATGAATTTATTGGATGTTTTATTCTTTCCAATAGTCACAGTAATTGGTCACAGTCTTTACTCCATAAATGTTCATTTTTATACATTAATATCTTGGGAATTCTCAGGAATACCACACATAGTAGAAGTTTCCTAGAGAATGAAAACAAAGAAATGGGTTTGCGAGTAAAAGTACTCACTGATAACATTTGCAAGAATAATTGCAGTAGAATTAAGAGAAATCTTAGAGATGTTGGAGAATATAAATGAACATATCAATAGCTAGCATTTTTAATGTGTTGTAAGAGTCTTGTTTGTTCTCTGTATACATTATAAGAAAACCTAGAGAGAGACAGTATGCTGTCTGGTGCTGGCAGTGGTTTTAGATACCTTCTCATATCACAACGTTTTTCAAGACATAGTTTCAAATGTGTACTGTTAATTCTATTTCTATTCTATTATTTCTATTCCATTTCTATTATACGAACACTGCTTAAAAATAAACCTGTGATGAAGCTGCCATGATTGTCTCCATCTGGCAGACAGGAATGAGGCCTAGAGAGATCAAGGGAGTCATCCAAGTTTTCACAGTTGGTTAACTGCATAGACGAGTTTAAACCTAGTTGTTCTGACTTTATATCTTAGACAGATCAGCTCTCTGCATTTCCATAACAGAAAACTCTGTCTTACTCTGGAAATCCTACTTTGAAAGGAAGAGAAGTATTCTCAAGAAGGGAGCTAGAAAAACTCAATAGGTCCAAGATTTTTTTTTTCTTTTGAGTAATATTTATACCTATTTGAGGACAAAGGGAGAGAATCCCTCGACTGAAATTGACAGAACAAAATTTCACATTTAAGCACTTGCTTTAAATTACTCTATATTTAACCACCTAATTACAGCTTCAAAGCATAAAGACTCTATTATCACTCAGGTCTCAGCAAGTGGGTCACTTGGGTCAATCGTGGGGAAAGGAAAAGAACAAAAAAAGGGCAAAATAATTGAATAGGCGTCTCCATCTCACACCCTAAGAGCAGCAGCTAAGAAGCACTTGCTGACAGCAGGATCTGTCTTCCAGGCAGAGGGACACCTTTGAGAATGAATCACAGAGATTCTTCTTTACACTGACATGACAGGGCAGAGAGTTTGGGTGAATATACACTGCACTTTGATCTTCACTTTCTGAGAGAAAAGTGGTCAAATCCTTTTCAAAAAGTCCAGTAGAATCCATCTTCCCTAAAGGCTGGGCTCTAAACTCAGCCTTCAAAGCAGTAACTCTAAAAAAATTACTTAGATTGTACACAAAAACAGTATGAATGACTGTGTGAATACAATCTTTTAAGTAAATAGTGTATGGACTTGTCGGAGCTGAAATTTTGAATGAACCAGAAGAAAATCTGGTTCCACAGTCCTGGAAATTTACACTATTCTGCCTTTTGGATAACTACCTAAGGCCTGGCAATGAATACAAAATAGATACAAATTCCAAAAACAGTCCCACTTGCCTGAGGGTTTACTCTTCTCAATTTTAATTTTAAGTGTTTACTACCTTAATACTTACAGTTTTGTGAGTTAAATAATATGGCTGACTTGATTCATTCCTAATTTAACTTGTAAGAAGAATCTAATGTATCACATTTAGCTTGTGGTATATGTAAGTATAAAATGATATAATGCTAACAATATACACGTGCAGAAAAAATAAGATAATGTAATCACTTCCAATATCTTCATGGGAGACTGAAATTATATGTCACAGGACACATGAGAAAATGAATGCCTTCCTTATTAATAGAGCCTCTGGACACCACGTCAATATTTATGAGCTCAAGATCACTGATTGGGGGTTGGAGCTACAGCGTAGAAGGTAGAGCCGCTGCCTGCAGTGCCAGCATCCCATATGGGTGCCGGCTTGCATCCCAGCTACTCCATTTCTGATCCAACTCCCTACTATGGCCTGGGAAAGCAGCAGAAGATAACCCAAGTCCTTGGGCCTCTGCACTCGCATAGGAGACCCAGAAGAAGCTCCTGGCTCCTGGCATCAGATAGGCCCAACTCTAGCTATTGCAGCAATTTGGGGAGTAAACCAGCGGATGGAAGATCTCTCTGCCTCTGCCTCTCTGCAACTCTGCCTTTCAAATGAATAAATAAATAAATCCTTTTTTAAAGATTTATTCATTTTACTTGAAAGTCATAGCTACACAGAGAGAGAAGAGGCAGAGAAAGAGAGAGAGAGAGAGAGAGAGAGAGGGAGAGAGGTCTTCCATCCGCTGGCTCTTGCCCCAGATGGCCACAATGACCGGAGATGTGCCGATCCGAAGCCAGGAGCCAGGAACTTCCTCCGGGTCTCCCACGTGGGTACAGGGGTCCAAGGACCTGGGCCATCTCCCACTGCTTTCCCAGGCCATAGCAGAGAGCCAGACTGGAAGTGGAGCAGCCAGGTCTCGCTCGAACTGGCACCCATATGAGATGCCGGCACCACAGGCAGTGGCTTTCACCCACTATGCCAAAGTGCTGGCCCCAAATAAATAAATCTTTTTTAAAATATCACTGATTATTGCAATGTGCCATTCTTTCCAGGTGGAGTAATTGCTGGCATAAAATATTATTGTAAACTTGATAAAATGAAATTTTATTTTCCTACATAATATATGTATATAAGTATATACACATGTTTATTTAAAAATAATTACATAGTTACTATAGATTCCATTTCAAAAACAGTGTAAAATTTGCTGCTTGAAAATAATAGAAAAATAGAATAAAGAATATATATCAGCAGAGTCTGTTTTCCATTTTGGCCACTTCTAAGTATTATTGAGTCTCATGATCATTAAGTCTACTGATTTCATGCAGAAAATAATTTAGATATTCTCCATCTTCACATTTATTAGCATATGTAATTACAAACTGCAGTCTCTGTATTAATAAGTATGTTTAAATAATAATGTGATTAGCCGGCGCCGCGGCTCACTAGGCTAATCCTTCAAATTGCGGCGCCGGCACATCGGGTTCTAGTCCCGGTCGGGGTGCCGGATTCTGTCCCAGTTGCCCCTCTTCTAGGCCAACTCTCTGCTGTGGCCAGGGAGTGCAGTGGAGGATGGCCCAAGTGCTTGGGCCCTGCACCCCATGGGAGACCAGGATAAGCACCTGGCTCCTGCCATCGGATCAGCGTGGTGCGCAGGCCGCAGCGCGCCGGCCGCGGCGGCCATTGGAGGGTGAACCAACGGCAAAGGAAGACCTTTCTCTCTGTCTCTCTCTCTCACTGTCCACTCTGCCAGTCAAAAAAAATAATAATAATAATAATGTGATTAAGTATTTTAAGAATTATGTTAAAGTAAAATTATTTTCTATGAATGTGATTCTAAGTGACCTCATAATACTAAAATCCAAACTATTACTCAAAATGTGTACTGGCTAAATTAGCCATGTTATTTTAAACATTAAGGTTTTAGAGACCCTCATAGGCTTTTTAGCCAGATCCAAATGCCTTACGGGCTGATTCTGAGGCCACAGTGTTGTTTAGGACATCTGCCATTCTATGAGTCTGCTGTGTATCCCATTTCCCATGTTGGATCGTTCTCTCCCTTTTTTATTCTATCAGTTAGTATTTGCAGACACTAGTCTTGTTTATATGATCCCTTTAACACTTAATCCTATCATTATGAACTGAAACTGATCACTTTGACTAGTAAGATGGCATTGATATATGCCACCTTGATGGGATTGAATTGGAATCCCCTGGCACGTTTCTAGCTCTACCATTAGGGTAAGTCCAAGTGAGCATGTGCCAAACTGTATATCACCTCCCTCTCTTATTCCCACTCTTATATTTAACAGGGATCACTTTTCAGTTAATTTTCTACTGAGAAATACAGTGAAGGAATTTGATGTTTAAGAAATATATTTCAAGGGGATTTCAAACATAATTTTCAATTGTTAAAGCAGTACCTTTTATTTAGTTCTCTATTTTTAATGTATAAAGAAATTTCATGATTTACAAGATGGTTGAATAGAGGCACCCAGCCTTTACCTCTGCCTCCACAGGAAAAAAAAAATAAAAAAATAAAAAATAAAAATAAATCACTACATCTTAAGGCTAGTGCCCAAGAAAGAATACTAGAATTCTGGGAGAATCAAAGAAAACTGGTAGGACACAGAGACATGGAATGACAGCACAGAGAAAGGAAACAAGTCAGCCACTAATTGAGACTCTGCCCAATGACCAGAGTGAATCTCTATTGCAGAGCATATGGTAAAAAGGCAGAGCCAATCTGTACAATTCCTCAGCAGGAAATCCTAGCTACAGTACAAATCCAGAGGCAACCCTGATTAGGGGTGGAGTAAAGAGAGCTGCTGCGAGATTCACATTTTATTGCTTTGGTTCAGAGAAAGAGCTCACATTGTATCAGCTAACATCTCCCAGGGCACAGGCTGTGTCACTGTCCTAGACAACAGAGATCCCTGTGCCCATCCCTGGGTCCCCACAGACATTCTTTCCCACTAGCAAAGAAAAACGGCAGCTTCACGAATCCAGCCTGACCAAGTAATGCAGTGGTAAATCTAGTACCCTAACTTATGCAAGAAGGACTCTGCACTACAAGGAACAGGTGTGCAGAGCAAACATGGAGAACCTTCCCCGGGACCCAGGAAAAAGGGACATCTGCTCCCTAAGAATTGGGTCAATACCCTCCAATTCCTTCCTCTCTTTTTGCCATCTAGGGCTACTCCAGTGCAGCTGGAACTCACGCACACCAGGACTCTGGTCAGGATTCCTACAACTCCAGCTCAGTCTGCCCATCACTGCTCAGAACTGTGCATACTCTCAGGGTCATGCTCAGGACTAATCATGTGCCTGGCCTGCTCACAACATTAGTAATGCATCTACAGCCTTGGCCCTCACAGATAGTGATGGGGGTCTACACATCATGCCCATCCTGTCAATCCAGCAACTTCTGCCCCTATTATTAAAAGCAACTAGGGAACTGTTGCAAATTGGAGATCCAAACAACCCCAATGAGCTCCAGGAGTGCAACAGATTCTAGGACTGCTACCACCCTGTACAGCTAACGAAGTTATACAGAGACAACATCATGGCATGCAACTGGAACTAATGCCCAAGTGGCCTACCAAACTGGAAATGCTTGATAAATAATTCAAAAAATATTTTAGAATATTCAAAGAAATGTAAGAGAATAAGACAGTTAAATGAAAAGTGTAATGCATGATGTGAAGGAGAAACTGAGCAGAGATACACATCATGAAAAGGAACCAAACAGAAACATTAGAGATGAAGAACTCAGTGTCAAATACAAAATACAGAGAAAAACCTCACCAACATACTATATCAAAAAACTAGAAACAATATATGAATTTGAAGATAGGTCTTGTGAAATATCACAGTTTTTAATTAAAAAAAAAACAAATAAGGACAGTCACTTTTGTCTTTGGAACACCATTAAACAGATCAATAATTGTATAAAGAGAAATGAGAGATAAGAGAAGAGTAAAGGCATCAAAAATCTATTCAATAAAAAAGCTATAAATTCCCCCCCATCTAGCGCAAGCTATGAACATTCATATACAGGAGGTCCATGCACTCAAAACAGACATAAATAAAAAACATTTACATTATTGGCATGTCATACTCAAATTCTCAAAATTACAAAACTAAGTGAGAATTCTAAAATTTGCAAAAGTACTAGGCTACTTTTAAGGGAAGTATAAAGACTTTCCAATACACACAAAACTGATGAATTCATCACCACCAGACTAGCCTTCCAAAAGATGTTTAAGATTGTCCTATATGCAGCAACAAAGACAGCTACCATCATGAAAATATGTGAAAGCATATAACCCATTAGAAAAAACAACAAAAGATATCCAAAATAAACGGAATAAATATTAAAGAAAACTGGCAGAACTATGCTATGACTTGTCAGTGTGAACGTACCATATTACCCAATTAAAAGATACAGATTGGATGATGGTTAAAACACCTACCCACACAAACATACATGATCCAATGAAATGTTTCCAAAAAGAAACTTGCTTGCTTTATCAGTAAAGACAGACTGAAAGTGAAATGATGGAAATGTAAATTCCATGTAAATGTAAACCAAAAGAGAGCAGGAGAAGCTATATTGATATCACCAGATAGGCTTTAAGAGCAAAGCTGTGAAAAGAGACAAAAATGGTCAGTGCATAATGATCAAGGTATCAATTCAACAACAACAAAAAAAGATCATTATAAAAGTAAATGACCCTGGCCGGCGCCGTGGCTCACTAGGCTAATCCTCCGCCTAGCGGCGCCGGCACACCGGGTTCTAGTCCCGGTCGGGGCGCCGGATTCTGTCCCGGTTGCCCCTCTTCCAGGCCAGCCCTCTGCTGTGGCCAGGGAGTGCAGTGGAGGATGGCCCAGGTGCTTGGGTCCTGCACCCCATGGGGAGACCAGGAAAAGCACCTGGCTCCTGGCTCCTGCCATCGGATCAGCGCGGTGCGCCAGCCACAGCGCGCCGGCCGCGGCGGCCATTGGAGGGTGAACCAACGGCAAAAGGAAGACCTTTCTCTCTGTCTCTCTCTCTCACTATCCACTCTGCCTGTCAAAAAAAAAAAAAAAAAAAAAAAGTAAATGACCCTAATGCCAGAGCATCAAGTTTTATAAAACAAACATTATTATATCTAAAGACAGAAATAAGCTTCAATAATGGGGATTTCAACATCCCAATTTCATCATCCAGAAAAAAAATCAATAAATAAACTTCAGAGTTAAACTACAATGTAGACCAATTGAACCTGATACACATTTACAAACATTTCATCCACTAACTGCAGAATACAAATTCTTTCCATCAGCTCATGCAACATTCTTAAGAATAAAGTACAAAACAAGTCTCAACAAATTAAAAAAAAAATGAAATTATATCATGTATCTTTTTAGATGACAACAGAATAACAACAAAAATCTTTAAAATTATACAAATAGATGGAAAATGAACAGCATGCTCCTGGATGATGCATGGGTTATTACTTAAGAAATCTTAAAGCCAATTAAAAATTCCTTGAAACTAATGAATAGGGAAGCAAAACATGCCAAAACCTATGGGATATAGCAAAAGCAGTACTAAGAGGTAAGTTTCTAAATGAAGAATTGTTTTTTGGAAAAGATAAACAAATTGATAAATTTTTAGCTAGATTAAGAAAAAATAAGATTCAAATTCATAAAATCAGAGATTAAAAGGGAGATTTACAACAGAGAAATGCAAAGACCAATTAGGATTATGAACAATTATATGTCAACAAACAGGAAAATCTAGAAGGAATGTACAAATAACTGGATATTATATGATAAATATAATATTCTAGACACATATCTCTTATCAAAGTTGAACATGAAGACATAGAAAACCTAAACAGATCAATAGCAAGTGATGAGACTGGATCAGTAATTAGTCTCCAAACAAAGCCACAGGACAAGATGGTCTCACAGCCAAACCCTGCCAATATTTAAGAAGAGCTAATGCCATTTCTTCTCAAACTAACCCCCAAAAATTGAATGGGAGGAAATCTATACAAACTTCATTCTACAAGGCCAGTATTACTTTGAATCTAATACCAGAAAAAGATACAACAACAAAAACTACAGACCAATATCCTTGATGAATATAGGTGTAAAAATTCTCAACAACATACTAACAAAGAGAATCCAGTAATACAACAAAATGGTCACTCACCCTGACCAAGCAAAATTTATGCTAAGGATGCAGGGATGACTTGATATGTATAAATCAACAAAGATAACAAATCTCATCAAAAGAATGAAGATTAAAGTTACATGATCATCTCAACAGATGCAGAAAAAAGCATTTAATAAAATTCAACACTGATGAATGATTAAAAACCTTGAACTAATTAGGTTATTAAGGACTATACTTCAAATTGTAAGGCTATAAATATCAAACCTAAGCCACTATCACACTGACTGGAGAAAAGCTGAAAGATTTCCTCCAAGATCTGGAACCGGACAAAGATATACACTCTTACCACTCTTTTTCAACATAGTACTGCAGGTTTTAACCAAAGTATTTAATTAAAAATAAATAAATAAAAATCACACAAATAGGAAAGAAAGAAGTTAAATGATCCTTTTTTTCCAATCACATTGTATATTTGGAAGAACTAAAAGATTCCACCAAGAGACTGTTAGAACTGAATAATGAATCAGTAAAGTATAGGAAACAAAGTGAACACACAAAAACCAGTAGGATTTTGAATCTCAATAAAACCTTGCTGAGAAAACAATTCTAAGAGCATTATCATCCATAGTAGCTACAAAATTATAAAATACACTTGAAAAAATTTAATCAAAGATGTGAAAGACATTGACAATGATATTAACAAATAGTATGAAAGAAATTGAACAGGACACAGATAAATATGGAATGATCCCTCATGTTCATGAATTAGAAATTAATTTTACTAAAATGCCCATAATAACCCCAAGTAATCTACATATTCACTGAAATCCCCATCAAAATATCAATGATATTCTCCACAGAACTAGAGATCACAACCCAAAAATTCATTTGTAAATACCAAAGATTCTGAATAGCCAAAGCACTCTTGAAGAACAACAAAAACAAAACTAGCGGCATTGTAACACTATATTTCAAGACATAGGTAGAGCTATTATAACCAAAACAGCATGGTACTGGTATAAAAATAGATGCATAGATCAATGGAAGAGAACAGAAGCCTCAGAAATGAATCTGTGAATCCACAGTTAACTTATCTTTGACAAAGGAAGTAAAACATAGTCTGTAAGAAGAGACAGTTTATTCATGAAATGCTGCCTGGAAATTGGATATCTAGAATGCAAAAGATTGAATCAAGACCTTGCCTCCTCTCCAGAATTTACTCTCAAAATGGATCATAAATCTAAATGAAAGTTCTGAAACTATGAAGCTATTAGGAGAAAACATAGGGGAAACACTTGAAGACATTGGCATACATAATAACTTTTTGGCTAAGACTCCAAAAGCACAGACAAGAAAAGCAAACACAGACAAACGGGATTATATCAAAGTAAGAAGCTTCTGCGTAGCAAAATAAACAATTAACAGGGAACAGATACTCAACAAAATGAGACAATATATTTTCAAATTAATAATCTGACAAAGGATTATTTTCCAGAATATGTAAGGAATTCAATAACAAAACAGTAATCAATTTAGTTAAGAAGTGAGAAAAAGTTCTGAATAGATATTTCTCAAAAAAAGAAACACAAATGGCCATCCAATACACACAAAAGAGCTCAGTGTCACTGGCCATCAGGGAAACATAAATCAAAACCACAGTAATATATCACCTCACTCAAGTTAGAATAGCCATTATCAAAAAGACAAAAAATAATAAATGGTGGCAAAGATAACCCTTATACACTTTAGTGGGAAAGCAAATTAGTACAGGCATAGAAAAGAGTATGGAGATTGCTCATAAAGCTAAAAATAGGTATGCTATAAGACCCCGTTATCTTTCTTCTATCTATTTGAAGGAAATGAAATTAGCATATAAAACAGATACTTCCACTCTCATGTTCATTGTAGCACTATTCATAATACCTAAGATATAAAATCAATCTAGGTGACAGTGGATGAATTGATAAAGAAAGCATGGAATATTATCCTACTCTGAAAAAAATGAAATACTTGCTGCAGAAAGGACAGAATTGGATATTATATTCAATTAAATTAGTCAGACAATAAGAGACAATTACTGCATTCTCTCTCTTATATGTGAAGTTAAACTTACATGTGTGTGTCTTTGTTTTTCAATCTGGGCAAGGGTTCAGGAAGAGCACACTTTATCTTTTTTTTTTTTTTTTGACAGGCAGAGTGGACAGTGAGAAAGAGAGACAGAGAGAAAGGTCTTCCTTTGCCGTTGGTTCACCCTCCAATGGCCGCCGCTGCGGCTGGCGCACTGCACTGATCCAATGGCAGGAGCCAGGTACTTATCCTGGGGTGCAGGGCCCAAGCACTTGGGCCATCCTCCACTGCACTCCATGGCCACAGCAGAGAGCTGGCCTGGAGAGGGGCAACCGGGACAAAATCCGGCACCCGACCAGGACTAGAACCCAGTGTGCCAGCGCCGCAAGGCGGAGGATTAGCCTAGTGAGCCACGGCGCTGGCCTCACTTTATCTTTTTAATACATCATCTCCTGACTCAAACTTGCCTTTTCTCCAAACCCTGCACTGTTCCCTCACTAGAAATATCTCTTGGTATCTGAAATCACCTTTGCCACCTCTCTAGTTGATCACTAGAGACTGGAAAGTGTCAGGTAGGAGTATGAAGTTGAGATTGGACAATGGGTACCAAAACACTGTATGATCAATAGAAGAGATTCTGGTGTTTCATAGCACAGTGGGGTAACTGTATATATGAGGTACCACATGCAATATAAAGAACTGGAGCTGAGGAACTGGTAGACTCCAGAAACAAAGAAAAGATGAAAAAATGGAAAGGCTGGTGGTCTGGTATAGTTATTTCATTCTGTACTTATGTATTGAAATGTTGTATTGTACCCTTTAATAGTGTGCAAATGTTACATGTTAACCCAAACTTTAAAAATAAAATCTAGAAAGATATAAAACAATAAATTCTATTCACAAAAATCAATTCACTGAAATATTATATTACAAATTAATAAAACTTTCACATTCAGAGCTTTTAGGTGTGCTTAATTAATCAGTTCTTCAGGGGCAGCTTTTCCTCTTATGCATCAAAGATGAATTTTGTGTCTTATTCTCAAGTGGTTTATTCTGTCAATGCTCTTTCAAGATGGATAGATACATGCTGCTGACATATGCCATGCATCAGATGACTGACTGACCAAGAGGTTTTTCATCTAAAATCATTCTTAGAGTCTGAGGGACACTCTTCCATTCCCTACACCTGTAGTCAGTTAGGACCATGTACCAGTTGTTTCTGTTATGATCTGCTCTTATAAGGGCAAACACTATTTTAAGTTTTATGAGAGATGCATCTATGCTAATGTGGTACTGTCTCCTGAAAATCCCCAAACCAAGTTGCATCTTCTGCTTAGTATAACAAAGCATGTGTCAATCCAGCAAGATATATGAATCTTTTTTTATTTGACAGGCAGAGTGGATAGTGAGAGAGAGAGAGAGACAGAGAAAGGTCTTCCTTTTGCCGTTGGTTCACCCTCCAATGGCCGCCGCGGCCGGCGCGCTGCGGCCGGCGCACAGCGCTGATCCGATGGCAGGAGCCAGGTGCTTATCCTGGTCTCTCATGGGGTGCAGGGCCCAAGCACTTGGGCCATCCTCCACTGCACTCCCTGGCCACAGCAGAGAGCTGGCCTGGAAGAGGGGCAACCGGGACAGAATCCAGCGCCCCGACCGGGACTAGAACCTGGTGTCCCGGCGCCGCAAGGCGGAGGATTAGCCTAGTGAGCCGTGGCACCAGCCTGAATCTTAACAGATATCATTGACATTATAGCTCCTACCATTCTCCAATAATGTACTACAATTACTTACTCCATTTTTTAATAATTTTAAAGTGGTCAAGTATAGCATACCATGCTTTTTAATTATTTTATTTTGTTTATGGAATAAGACTTCATGCATTTAATATATACAGATTTGGAAAAATGGGGATTATTCCCCCTCCAACTCCTTCCCATCTATACCCACACCCTTCTTTCTCCTCCCTCTTCTTTTCCCATTCTTATTTTTTTAAAGAGATCAGTTTTTCAGATAATTTTCATACTCATAAAATTAACCCTCTACTAAGCAGAGAGTTCACTGATTATTATGATAAAAAAAAGCAAGGAAAAAAATCCAAGAAGATAAACTAAAAAATTGTCTTTTTCTGACTGGCTTATTTGACTAAGTATAATGGATTCCAGTTGCATCTATTTTCCTGCATATGAAAGGATTTCATTTTTTGTTAACACTGTGTAGTATTCCATACTGTATATATACCATAATTTCTTTATCTATTCCTCAGTTGATGGACATCTGTTTTGATTCCATATCTTAGCTATTATAAATTAAGCTGAGATGAACATGGGGATGAAGATCACTCTTTCATATGCTGATTTCATTTCCTTTGGATAAATTCCCAGGAGTGGGATGGCTGGGTCATTTGGTAGGTCTATATTGCCTACTGAGCTCTCTCTGTATTGTCTTCTACAGTGGCTGTAACAGTTTACATTCCCACCAACAGTAGGTTAAGGTACTTGTCTCCCCACATCCTTGCCAGCATTTGTTATTTGTTGATTTCTGTATGAGTGCCATTCTAAAGGAGGTGAGGTGAAACCTCATTGTGGTATTGATTTGCATTTCCCTGATGGCTAGAGATCCTGAGCATTTTTCCATATGTTTATTGGCCATCTGAAATGCCTCTCTTGAAAAATGTCTGTTCAGGTCCTTTGCCCATTTCATGACTAGGTTGTTTATTTTGTGGTTGTTTAGTTTCTTTAGCACTTTATAGATTCTGGAAGTTAATCCTTTATCAGTTTCATAGTTTGCAAATAATTTATCCCATTCTTTCCTTTTTCTCTTCACTTTGCTGTGTGTTTCTTTTGCAGTACAGAAGTTTCTCCATTGGATGTAATCCTACTTGTTGATGTTGGCTTTGATTGCCTGTACTTCTAGGGTCTTTTCCAAGAAAATTTTCCCTATGCCAATGTCTTGTAGGAGTTTCACAATATTCTTTTGATAATCTCATTTTATATACATGGGACTCTGATCCGCTTTTGAGTTGATAGTGTAAAGTGTAATGTAGGGGTCTTATTTCATGCTTCTGCATGTGAAGACCCAATTTTCAGATCACCATTTTTTGAAGAGACCGTTTTAGCTCCTGGGGTTGATTTTTGCTCCTTGGTCAAAGATAAGCTGATTTTAGATGTGTAGATTAGTTTCTGGGGTTTCCATTCTGTTCCCCTGGTTGACACATCTGTTTTTGTGTCAGTACCAAGCTGTTTTAATTATAACTGTCATGTAGTATGTCTTGAGGTCTGGTATTGTGATGCTTCCAGCTTTTATGTTCAAGACTGCATTAGCTATTCCAAGTATCTTGTGTTTACATATTATTTTTTAAAATATTTATTTATTTGAAAGTAGAGTTACACAGAAAGAATAGAAGAGGCAGAAGAGAGAGAGGGAGTTCTTCCATCCACTGGTTCTCTCCCTAATTGGCTGCATGGCTAAAGTTGTGCTGATGCGAAGCCAGCAGCCAGGAGCTTCTTCTGCATCTTCCACGTGGGTGCAGGGGCCCAAGGATTGGAACCATCTTCTATTGTTTTCTCAGGCTATAGCAAAGAGCTAGATTGGAAATGGAGCAGTGGGGACTTGAACTGGCACCCATATGGGATGCTGCCACTGCAGGCAGCAGTTTTTCTGCTACACAACAGCTCTGGCCCCTCCATATGAATTTTAGAATCATTTTTCTCTATATCTCAGAGGAATGTTGTTGGTATTTCAATTAGGATTGCATTGAATCTATAAATTGCTTTTGGTAGTATGAACATTTAGAACATGTTGATTCTTCCAATGCATGAACATGGAAGATTTTTCCACTTTTTAATGTCGTCTTCTATTTCTCTCTTTATAGTTTTGTAATTTTCATTGTAGAGTTCTTTGATGTTCTTGGTTAAGTTTATTACAAGGTATTTAAATTGTTTTGTAGCTATTGTGAATGGGATTCGTCTTAGAAGATCTTTCTCAGCTATGGCTTTGAATACAAAGGCTGTTGATTTTTCTGCATTGATTTTATATCCTGCTACTTTATCCAACTCTTCTATGGAGTCTTTTAAATAGTCTTTTTGTGGAGTCTTTTGGGTTCCCTATGTATAGAATCTTGTCATCAGCAAATAGAGACAGTTTGACTTACTTCCTTCCATATTTGTATCCCTTTGATTCTTTTTTTTTTCCCCTGATGGTTCTAGATAAAATTTCCAAGACTACATAATATAGCAGTGGTGAGGGGGACATCCTTGTCTGGCTCCAGATCTCAGTTTTTCCACATTCATTAGGATGCTGGCTGAAGGTTTGTTATAAATTGCTTTGATTATATTGAGGAATATTCCTTAAGTTTGCTTACGGATTTCATCATAAAAGGGTGTTCAATTTTCTCAATAGCTGTCTCTGCATCTTTTGAGATAATGATGTGGTTTTTGGTCTTCAGTTTATTAATGTGGTTTGCCACAACTGTTGATTTTTGGATTCTGAACCATCCCTGAATAACAGGGATAAATCCCACTTGGCCCAGGCGAAATGATCTTTCTGATTTCTTGTTGGATTTGGTTGGCTAGTATTTTGTTGAGGATTTTTGCACCTATGTTCTTCAGGGATATTGGTCTATAGTTTTCTTTCTCTTTCATGTCTTTTTCTTGCTTAAGTAGTAAGGTAATGTAGGCTTCACAGAAAGAGTTTGGGAGAATTCCCTCTTTTTTGGTTGTTGTGAATAGTTTGAGAAGGATCGGGATTAGTTTTTCTTTAAATGTTGGGTAGAATTCAGCAGTGATGTCATCATGCCCTGGGCTTTTCTTTGTTGGAAGAGTGTTTATTATTGATTCAATCTCCATCTGGGTTATTGGTAGTTTTGGTGTTCTATGACTTAATGATTCAATCTAGGTAGGCTGTATGTGTCCAGAAATCTATCCATTTCTTTAACATTTCCCAATTTGTTGGCACACAGTTCTTTCTTTGTAGTAATTCCTGATGATTCTTTATATTTCTGTGGTATCTGTTGTTATATTTCTTTTTCATCTCTGATTTTGTGGATTTGGGTCTTCTCTCTCTGTTTCTTTTTTTTTCCTTTTGTTTTGTTTTGCTTTTGTTCAGATGGGCCAATGCTGTGTCTATTTAGTTTATTTTTTCAAAAAACAGGTCTTCATTTAATTTGTATTTTTTGGTCTCTATTTTGTTTATTTTTCCTTAATTTTAATTATTTCTTTCCTCCTACTAATTTGGGGTTTGCTTTGCTGTTATTTTTCTAGGTCCTTGGAATGCATGGACAGCTCATTTATTTGTTGATTTTCCAGTTTCTTGATATAGACACCAATGCCTATAAACTTCATTCTTAACATTGGTTTTGCTATATCCCATAAGTTTTATGAGGTACTGTTATCCTAATTTGTTTCCAGAAATTTTTTTTTATTTCTCTTATGACCCACTGTTCATTTAGGAGTGCACTGTTCAGAGTCCATGTACCTGCATATGTTCTTGAGATTTCTGAGTTGCTGGTTTCGAGCTTCAAAACAATGTGGTCAGAGAAGGTGCTTGGTATGATTTTGATTTTTTTTTGTATTTACTGAGCATGCTTTATGGCCTGGTATATGGTCTATCTTAGAGAAAGTTTTGTGCAGTGCTAATAAAAATGTGTATTCTCCCACTGTGGGTTGAAAAGTTCTGTAGCTATCAAGTCCATTTGGTCCATAGTGTTGATTAGCTCCATTGTTTCTTTGTTGATTTCCTGTCTGGCTGAACTATCCAGTGATGAAATTAGGGTATTGAAGTCCCCCATCATATTTTTACTGAAGTCCATGTCTCCCTTTAGATCTTTTAATAGATCTTTTAGGTAGCCAGGTGCCCTGTAGTTAGGTGCATATACATTTATTATTGTCACACCTTCCTGTTGTATTGATCCTTTAGTCATTATATAGTGTCCTTCTTTGTCTTTTTTAACAGTTTTGTGTTAAATTTATTTTATCTGATATTAGGATGGCTACACCTGCCCCTTTTTTCCCCTGTTAGCACAGAGAATCTTTTTCCATCCTTTCACTTTCAGCCTATGTGTATCTTTGTTGGTATTATGTGTTTCTTGTAGGCAGTAAATAGGTAGATCTTGTTTTGGAATCCATTCTTAACTAGAGAGTTGAGGCCATTTACATTCAGGTTAACTATTGATAAGTAACCACTTGGAAGTTCAATTTTTCTATGAATGTTCCAATCATTTGGTTTGGGTTTCTTTTGTACTTTCACTGGGCGTGGGGGTTGTGTTTGCATTCTTTCATGATGATGGCTTTCTTTCTGTGTTTCTGTGTGTAGCACATCCTTATACATCTTTTGTAGGGCTGGACAAATGGTGACAAATTTTTTCTTTTTTTTTCTTTTCTTTTTTTCATTCATATAGAGTAATTTTTTAACTTTTATTTAATGAATATAAATTTCCAACGTACAGCTTATGGATTACAATGGTTTCCCCCTGCCCCATAACTTCCCTCCAACCCGCAACCCTACGCCCTTTCCCTCTCCCTCCCCCCTTCCATTCATATCAAGATTCATTTCAATTCTCTTTATATACAGAAGATCAGTTTAGCATATATTAAGTAAAGATTTCAACAGTTTGCACCCACATAGAAATACATAGTGAAAAATACTGTTTCAGTACTAGTTATAGCATTAAATCACAATGTACAGCACATTAAGGACAGAGATCCTACATGAGGAGTAAGTGCACAGTGACTCCTGTTGGCTTAACAAATTGACACTCTTGTTTATGGCATCAGTAATCACCCTAGGCTCTTGTCATGAGCTGCCAAGGCTATGGAAGCCTTTTGAGTTCACCGACTCTGATCATATTTAGACAAGGTCATAGTCAAAGTGGAAGTTCTCTCCTCCCTACAGAGAAAGGTACCTCCTTCTTTGAAGACCTGTTCTTTTCACTGGGATCTCACTTGCGGAGATCTCCCATTTAGGTTTTGTTTGTTTGTTTTTCCAGAGTGTTTTGGCTTTCCATGCCTGAAATACTCTCATGGGCTTTTCAGCCGGATCCGCATGCCTTAAGGGCTGATTCTGAGGCCAGAGTGCTATTTAGGACATCTGCCATTCTATGGGTCTGCTGTGTATCTCGCTTCCCATGTTGGATTGTTCTCTCCCTTTTTTATTCTATCAGTTAGTATTTGCAGACACTAGTCTTGTTTATGTGCTCCCTTTGGCTCTTAGTCCTATCATTATGATCAATTGTGAACAGAAATTGATCACTGGGACTAGTGAGATGGCATTGGTACATGCCACCCTGATGGGATTGAATTGGAATCCCCTGGTATGTTTCTAACTCTACTGTCTGAGGTAAGTCAGCTTGAGCATGTCCCGAATTGCACATCTCTTCCCTCTCTTATTCCCACTCATATTTAACAGTGATCACTTTTCAGTTAAGTTTCAACACTTGAGAATAACTGTGTATTGATTACAGTATGTTTGGATAGCTTTTATCTTTGATCTGTGTCTCTATGGCTTAGTGGGATGTCTATACTTTCAGTGAATACCAAGAGGTGTGTGCTCGATGTGGGCAGGTCAGGGTGCTCTGTTTGGCACTCCAGGATGTGGTGAGTATCCAGAGTATCACCCCAGCTGGGCATGGTAGCTCTCCTCTGGTTAAATGGATGGAGATGAATGATCACCTCTGTTGGTGTGTCCAGAATTCTCATCCCAGCAGCGGAATGCCCAGGTGTTAGTCCCCAGTGTGCACAGCACTCACCTGCTCCACT
The DNA here is from genome assembly GCF_964237555.1 of Oryctolagus cuniculus. NCBI lineage: Eukaryota > Metazoa > Chordata > Mammalia > Lagomorpha > Leporidae > Oryctolagus > Oryctolagus cuniculus. The sequence goes on along the minus strand of NC_091446.1, from coordinate 56,819,497 downwards.
TTATGAATTGTATATATGATCTGTGGAATGTTTACTATGAGCGTGGTTCCCTCTGCTATGAGCTGCTCTAGGTAACAGAGGAGCTCAGAGAGTGTGGAAAAGCACTCTGTGGTTCTCCAGAACCTAACCACACTCTCTCCTCTTATGCAGTCACTGTTTTCTCAGACTCAGCTCCTAGGGTTCTCAGGGTTATGGAGTACTAGTGGGGCCACTCTACCCTGCTAGCCAGTCCTGTCTACAAGGAAACTAAGGTGTTCCCAGAGCCACTGTCTCTATGCAGGCTTTTCTCTCTGGTTAGACTTGTGCTTCGTAGGTGTCGCTCCCCCTCTTCGTGGAGGAACGACACAGGACCCTGCACTGTTCTTTTATCTGCTCGGCCCTCCCCGGGTTTGCTGCTGGTTCTTCCCAGGTTGGCTACTGTCCCTTCCACCTCCGTGGAAGGGCGGTTCCCCCTACCGCTTTCCCCACTTCCGCGGGGGAGCGGCACACCGCCGGCCGGCTCTCTCGGGGGCTGCACAGGTGTTCCTTCAGATAGATGTTCCTGGTGCATGTTGTCTCTCTCCTCCTTTATAGTCCTCTTCCACCAATCCCAACTCTGCTACCCACACGCCGAGTACGCTGCTCTCCTCCAATCAGGAGCAGCTCCTGCAGCTTGTCAAGTTGGTGAAAGGCAGCTGTGTAGAAGCTCTTTGCTCCTCTCCCAGCACCATATTGTGGGAGAGCAGATGCATAGAATAAGTCTTAATTCCAGTAACTTAGTCTAGTCCGAGTTGCTCCCAGTTGCTCCCCACAGTAGGCACGCCAAGTACCTGCCTGCTGCATCCCTGCTCACTTCTCAATTGTGCTGGGTGTGTGGGGGAGTCCTGCAGGCAGCACAACTGGTGTGGTGCAATGGGTACGGTGAAGGTCCTCCTCTTTGTTTTTTTCTGAATAGCTGTGGCTGCCCTCATTAACTGTGTGGAGGGTGACCCCAGTTATTGCTGGGTACACCCATGGGAGCTGGGGTGGCTGTTACCCATCTGTGCCCAAAAATGGTGCCAGCCCTCCCACAGCTGGCAGCAGGCCTCTACTGTAGCAGGGAGGCAGGGAGGAAGGGAGAGAGGAAGGAGGGAGGGAAGGAGGGAGGGAGATGTTCCAACATTTTTTTCCCCAGGCCTTTGGGTGATATGCATGGAACTCTAAAAGGTGCAGTTCCCCAAGCTCTCCCTCTGCTATATCAGCAGTGCCATGGGCCCACGGAGTCCACTCTCACCTGGTTTGCTGGGGTGGGTGTCTTCCTCCCTGAATCCAAGCTGGTGGGTCTTTGGTCGAGTATTTGCTCTTTCAACATGGGTCCAGACTGTTTCTTCTACTTTCACAGGATCTCCTACTGCAGTTCCCCTGCAGCTTTATCCTGAGAGTGTACTTTCTCCCCTTTTATAAATACTGATTTCACCCCACATAAATCGGACCATCCTGTGGCAACTCTGACCACTACACTTTTTTTTAACTGCATCATGTCTTGACTCAAACTTGCATTTCCTCCATTCCCTTCATTTTCCCTCAGTGGCAACATCTTTATGCATGGAAACCCACCTTTGCCCTCTCCCTGCCACATCCTCATTTCTCCACAACCCTCACTATACAGTCACTAAATATTTCAGCACAACCTTCAGATGCTGCATTCTATCCCCACTGGTATTCTCTGAGTCTTCTATAGTCTTTCCCACCTACAGTGGTGTTCTAATGGAGTTTTCTGCCATCTTCCTCCATTCTGGCTTAAACCACAACCAAATCAATCTTAATAAAACACAGCTCCAACCAAGCTACCAGAGTGAAAAAATAATTAGGATATCATGCACTGTCAAAAATGAAAAGGAGAGGACTTTCTCCTTCTCTACTTTTCTTCCCCCACCATTCCCACCCCTGCCTCTCTTTTAAGTAAACTGATCCACTGTTGCTGGAAAGAAAGTAATATAAAGATTGAAAGGTGGCCGGTGCCGCGGCTCACTAGGCTAATCCTCCGCCTTGCGGCTCCAGCACACCGGGTTCTAGTCCCGGTCGGGGCGCTGGATTCTGTCCCGGTTGCCCCTCTTCCAGGCCAGCTCTCTGCTGTGGCCAGGGAGTGCAGTGGAGGATGGCCCAAGTACTTGGGCCCTGTACCCCATGGGAGACCAGGAGAAGCACCTGGCTCCTGCCATGGGATCAGTGCGGTGCGCCGGCCACAGCGCGCCGGCCGCGGTGGCCATTGGAGAGTGAACCAACGGCAAAGGAAGACCTTTCTCTCTGTCTCTCTCTCTCACTGTCCACTCTGCCTGTCAAAAAATAATAAAAAATAAAATAAAATAAAATAAAAAGATTGAAAGGTAATCATTGAGACTGGGGGCTATAAAACACAAAATGCAGTCATATATACTGTTACATATTATATAACAAAGAGATCTTAAATTTTATGATGTTAGGATAGAAAGGATCTTAGAGATGGGTAAAGAAAAAAAATCCATGATTGAAATAATAGAAGAAATTTTTGTTAAATAAATATCGACTCCAGAGTTATGAAAACCAAACTCAAAGGGACAGGAGTTTCTGGATAGAAACATAAGCCTAACTGATGATGACTAATGTGCAGTTCAGGGCTGCAAACAATTACTGAGGCTCAAAATGTCAATTTCACTCCTCTACATTACATTTTTGGTACTCTATTACCATGGATCAGGGAAAATATATGGTATTTGTCTCTTTGTGACTGGCTTATTTCACTAAGTATAATGGTTTCCAGGTGCATAATATAAATTTTTGAATTAGCACATATGAGCTCAGCTTTGGAGTACTGTCTGGTGCTGAAGTATTTTCTGTTCATTCACGCGGTCTCTCCACAGTCACTTGCTACTGCCTGTCTACCTTCACTCTCTCTACACCTTAGGACTTGATTCTGACTTAGTGCCCTAAATTGTTAGGAAAATTGCTCAAGACCTGGGATTAGGTAAACGAGATGAGTCTGCATTCTCTAGCAGATCCTCTGGTTATGATTTGTTCCCATCTGGTGAGCGTATGGGGACCTTTGACCTTTGATTACTGACTTAGACTATTTCATAGCTCTGTACAAATAGATGTTAAGTTACAGAAAACTAATGGCCATGCTGCTGCTTCCAGAGAGTTGTAAAGGAGTTTTATGTAGCAGAGAATGTAAATCTCTGTAAGATTGATTCTCAGCAAGTTTTAATTTGATAGTTTCTTTATTAATTAGTAAGTGGGTTAAATCCTTTGTTAATTCATTTATTTTTATCTTTTTGAAAGGCAGATTGATGGTGGTAGATGGGAGACAAAGATAAAGACAACATCCATCTGCTGTTTCACTCAACAGACACCAGCAAACAGCTGAGCCTGGGGCAGGCTGAAGTCAGGAGACCGCAACTCCATCCAGGTCCCCCACATGGGTAGCCCAGACATAAATACCTGACCCATTATCTGCTACCTTTCAGGCATAGCAGCAGGAAGCTGAACAGGAAGTGAAGTAGCTAGGACTTGAACCCAGAACTCTGACATGGGATTCAGGTGTCACAAGCAATGGCTTAACCAACTGAGCCACACATTTGCCCAAGACTTAAGTTCTTAATATTTTTTGAAGAAAAAAAAAACCTATTATCAGTACCAAAACCTTCATATTTGGCAGAAGGTATTGAAAATGAGAATCCAGTGGGAAACTCAGCATCAAGTCCTCTGCCTAGTTGATCTAGTTCAGGAATGCTTTAGGCCCCACATCAACAGATCTTAGCCCACAGAGATTTATTTCAGATTTCGTCACAACTGAAGACAACAATGTTTGCTGTGTTAAGCTACCGAGCTTCATTTGTAATTTGTTATAACTAATTGTTAGCTAGTGTATTAGGGACTAAGCACTGATTATTCACATGACTGAGACTTCCCATACTAGTAAAACATCTATAAGTGTAACCACCCTATCTGCCATTTCTTTGCACCTTCTGATAAATGTCTGAGGGAAAACCAATCTGCAGAGACTCTCCAGTCTTCAGATCTGTGGTAATCTCACTATTGCAATAACCTTAATAAAACCATCTCCTTAATTATCCACTGTATTGTATCTTTGGTGCCTAAATGTCATAGGATAGGCCTCACCTTTGGATCTTCATTTACTCCAAGGTAAGGGAGTCTCTTGGAGCCCCTAGTGATTCATTCCAGACTGATGACCTAGGGACTCAGCTGGATTCCTGGACTGAGTTCTAGATTTTCATTCTCTGTAGCATAGTAAAAATCTACATTCCTGGGGCCGGCGCTGTGGTGAAGCTAGTAAAGCCACTGCCTGCAGTGCCAGCATCCCATATGGGCACCAGTTCTAGTCCCAGCTGCTCCACTTCTGATACAGCTCTTGGCTACAGCCTGGGGAAGCAGTGGAAGATGGCCCAAGTCCCTAGGGCCCCTGTACCTGCATGGACACCTGGAAGAAGCTCCTGGCTCCTGGCTTCAGATGGGCCCAGCTCCAGCCGTTGCAGCCAACTGGGGAGTGAACCAGTGGATGGAAGACCGCTCTCTCACTCTCTCTGCCTCTCCTTCTCTCTCTGTGTCACTCTAACTTTCAGATAAATAAATAAATCCTTTAAAAAAATCTATATCCTTTGGAGGACTAATTTGATGTCTCATAGGGGCTTCTTTTGAATTTACAATTTTGCATTTGGTGATGTCTATAAATGGTTGTGGAGGTCCTGCCTCCACTGGATTAAAGCCAACAGAGAATCTGGTTTGTAAGATTTTGCTGTTTGTTTATTTTGAGCTCAAATCAGTTAAGAATATATGCTCACTGAAAAAGAGAATAGTTTTTTAATATATATATATATATATACAAGTAAATTTACATAGTTTTCTTTACTCTTGACCAAAGATTAAAGCTATAAACTCTCTGTATCTATAAATATGCTTATGTATCTATGAGTATAAAATGTTTTTCTACCTCTCAATGGTTTTTCAAAATGAGATTATAAAATCTCTTAAAGGAACTTTGATCTGACTGGCTTAAAATAAGTGAGTACTTGTACATGTTAAATATTCTTGACATTTATAAGCATTGAAGCTTTGAACTTCCAATACTTTGAATGTGCAGAAGAATTTTATTGAAACTAATTCAAAATGCTTTAACAATTCAAGCCCATATAATTTAGGTAAATCCTTGGAAAACAAACTAATCGAATATTTCTGATTTAATAAAAAGTTATGTCTTCAGAACCAATGTTTATATTTTTATTACATTTGGATAGTTCTTCCTAAACTAACATAGGCTTACTAATCAAATAAACTAGTATTACTTTTGCTGAATGTTTAAGATCAAGGAAAAAAATGTCAATTTGTGTTTAAAAATATAGAATCATTACTTTGACAAACTTTATTTCAATAGAAATTATGTTTTGTACTATGTGAACTTGAAGACAGTGTCTAAGATTTGTATGTAATTTATACATTGGAGAGATATTAAATTTAGAGAATTAATGAATAGTCATTAGATAACTATATCATTTTAAGTGAGGAAGTGCTGGGATATTAATTACTAAACATAATCTTAAGTACTTGCTTTTAGCCTCTAATTTTTACTTATTGTAAAGAGACTGTGTATTTGGATCTGTGAACGTGTTCCCTTTGCCACTGTTTTGTATTGTAATTGATGTATATCAAGAGCAGGTTGTGAAATCTTTTTTCATGAGCTCTTCAGCTGTTCTGGAAGATGCCAGTGTGTGGGCAGGTGTTTGGCCTGGCAGTTAAGATGCCAGCTAGGACACCTACATCCATATCAGAGTTCATGATTCAAGTCCTGGATCTGTTCCTGATTCCAATTTCCTGCTAACACACATCCTGGGAAGCAGTAGGTGAAGGCTCAAGAGTCTGGGTTCCTGCCACCCATGTGAGAAACCTAGAATGAGTTCCTGGTTCCCAGCTTCAGGCCAGGCCCAGTCCCAGTTGCCATGGGCATTTGGGCATTAAGCCAGCAAATGGGAGCCCTCTCTCTTTCTCTCTCTCTGGTTCTCAAATAAATACATAATTGTTTAATGTTGGCACGTGACAGACATACATTCAGTTAACAATTTCTTCATTTTAACTCTGAGATAGAAGTTTGGGTTAAATTTATAAGAAATATATGTGTTGTACAGGAATAATGCGGGTTGATTCCTGTGTCTGCTACTTCACACCTTTTGAGTAGCAGGTGGTGGCTCAATTACTTGACCCTCTTATTCATGGGAAAGACCCATATTGAGTTCCTGGCTCCTGGCTTCCACCTGGCCCAGGCTTGACAGTTAGGAGTACTAGGAGTGCGAATCAGTAAATGGGAGATTCTCTCTCTCTCTCTCTCTCTCTCTCTCCCCCTCTCTCTCTGCTTTCTACCTTTCAAATAAATAAAATAAGTAATTTTTAAAATGCTGTTGCAGAAAGTTTTCTCTATCTTTGGAGTCATCTGCCTAAGGGCAGAGACTTTATAGGATCAGAGCAATTTCCTGCACTTGATGTTGACTTTATGATGCCCTTGATTATTTAAGGGAATACAGTTTTCTCAATTTAAAAGGGTTAAGATTTTCACCCTTTTCATGTTATCTCTGATGTTTTCTTTTAAAATCTCTTACCACTTTAACTAAATAGACAGCCCAATATTACTTCACAGCGACTCATGATCTTATCTTAATCAAGTGTTCAACTCTCCTGACAAATTTTGACATCCTGTCTTTCCCAAATTGAATCCTAAGTGATATCTTTTGCACCTAAAATTGCCTTTGAGATTTCCCAGTGGAACCCTAGAAAAATCACAAAGGATTTGTTCTACCTTCTAAAAAGAAAATGCTAAATTAATAAGTTTATTTAATATGTTACCATCAGTACTGCTATGGAAAACAAATCAGAAGAGATTAACCTGTAAATTTGTGAGTAAAATTGTGTACTTATTTCAAAAATTTGATGCTCTATAAAGAGTCCACAGAGACTGTCAACAATATGTTTTTACTTATTACAGTTCGGATATTGCTTTGCCCAACAGTAAATAACAATTATACAGGGTTACCCAACCAAAAATTTCAGATATTATAAAAATGTTAACTTTTTGCCATACTCTTTTTATTTTGTACCCAGTATCTTGTAGCCCAGTAGTTTTCTACTGAAGATTTCTATAACTTATCTGTCAATTTTTATTAATATCCAGATGTTCAGAACCTACTCCAAATTTATTTCATCTCCACTTGAAAATCTTAGTATATTCTTGGTACATTCTAACTAGATGTTTGGTATATTCAGGGTACGTTATGTCCCAAAATTATTATAGGTTATATTTTATTTTTTCTTTGTAAGTAACACATTATCATTTTATGCATTACAATGGTGTAGCTTCAAACAGTATACAAAATATAATTAATTCTATGGCTAAAAATGAATATTTGTAGGGAGACCAGTATTGTGATGTAAGTTTTTTTTTTTCCATGTTAATGGTTCTTTAGGAAGATGGTAAGGGCAAACTGAACAGACTTAGCCCAGAATCCAAAGTCTGTCCCCCAGGTCTTTCCTGCTTCCCTCTGTAGGTGTGTCTCCTGGGTATCACCTCAGGTCAGGAGTCATTCTCTGGGAAAGCCACCTGAACTAACTGTGTAACTGGGCTGTTTTCACACCTCCTTTCTTCACTTCTACAGCCAGAGTTGAAGTACTCCTTTGTCCTCCACAACCTTTTATGGAAAAGTCCAATTCCTTCACAAATATACTCACAAAAATGTGCAAGAGATTGGCAAGATGGCTGAACAGATTTGCCCAACACTCACCTCGTCCTCTACCAAGAAGACCAGAAAAACAAACAGCTACATTTCAAAGTGGTATAAAGCTTACCTAATAACTGCAACCCCAATTCCCTGGTGGAGTCACTACCCTTTACAGGGAAAAGTTTAAATGGGAGAATCCCAAAGGGACCCATTATTGAACACACTACAACTCTAGCGACAGGAGAATTCCATAGATATCGCAAGCTCAGAACAGCTAGGGAATCTACTTAGAGTATTCGTCATAGCTTTGCTTTGAAGAAATTTCTTGCATTTTCTCCAGCCGACACCTACAACTCAGGTTGTTGCAACACTGAAATATATTGGGGGTGGAGCCATGCTGCCAGCCTGCCATCAACCTGAGGGCATGAAGGTATAGGTTCACCAAACCACACGTCGGCTCAGGCTGCCCCAGGCCCGTGTCATGTATTCCATGCTCCACACTATCCACTACCTGTTTCATGGTGGCTTGTGTTTCATACCACACACCCTGATACCATTTCTACTGTGACTGACTCACATTTGGCCTGAATTGCTGTTGGACCCAAAGCATATGTTCTAAACCATCATCCATGGCCTGTGCCTCTGTCATCACTGCTGCAGGAAAATACTACTGTGCATATCTGGTGTCACCATTCCTACTGCTGAGTGACCACATGGGTACCCTACCACTGCTGCTGTGTGTATCACACCAGTCTGAGACACTCGAGTACCTCCTCCCTCACAGGGCTCTCCACGATAGAAGGGCCTTCTGATCCTGCCATCAAATACAACATGCTCAATCCTCAACTAAAACTGAGGAATCAATGGGTAAACTACACAAAGGTGACCAACTGGAACCAAAATGAGTTTAGGCCATTAAACAAAACTGATAGACATATCTGTAGTAGAAAGCTAATTACGAGGAAAATCAATAGAGAAAAGTGGTAGAGACAACTGAGCCAACAGATTCACAAATACTAATATAGGGACACAAGAAATTTGGAATATCAAGGTAGCAAACACCTTCAAGAGAATTCAATAACTCTCTAGCAAAGAAAAGGAGATTGATGAAATGCTTTATAACGAATTAAAAAGAAGGGCTGGCACTGTGGCGCAGGGGGTTAAAGCTCTGGCCTGAAGTGCCGATATCCCATATGGGCACCAGTTCTAGTCCCGGCTGCTCCTCTTCTGATCCAGCTCTCTGCTATGGCCTGGGAAAGCAGTGGAAGATGGCCCAAGTTTTTGGGCCCCTGAACCCACAAGGGAGACCAGGAAAGATGCTCCTGGCTCTTGGCTTCGTATCGGCGCAGCTCCGGCCATTGTGGCCATCTGGGGAGTGAACCAGCAGATGGAAGACTCTCTCTCTGTCTCTGTCTTTCTCTGTAACTCTGTCTTTCAAATAAATAAAATAAACCTTTAAAAAAGAATTAAAAAGAATGATTATTGGAAAACTCAAAGAGAAATAAGAAACACAGTTTCACAATATTAGGAGAACAAATCATATGTAAATGATAAAGTCAATGAAGAGATAGAGATGTTGAAAAATAACCAAACAGAAGTCTTGGAAATGAATAACTCAGTAAGTCAAATAAAAACACAGCTGGACTTTGCAGGAATATGGGGAATGAATCAATGAAAGAGATCATGATAATTCTGTCTCTGTCTCTCCCCTTCAAATGAATAAAAGTTTTAAAAATTAGACTACACTCAATACTGAGCCTTTATTCCAACTTGACAAGAATGAAGTAGAATTGAGTACTCATGCACATTTCATCCTTGGTTCATGCAGTTTCCTCCACTACCTATTTTACTGTCTGCACTAAAATTGTTTTGCCAGCACTGATCAGCATTGTCCTTCCTTTTTCTCATATAAAACTTAAAAAGAAACAGTATTTCTTACAACTACATTATCTGTCCAAAGTGAGAAAATGAAGATGACTCTCCCCCAAATAACAGTGGTGTTTTTGATAGTCAACTAATAAACTCAAGATTTAGAAGAATAGTTGGAACTTGAGTACAACCGATTTGGGGGCTATTTACTAGAATAATCAAACCTACCTTGTTTTCTTTCTTTTTCTTTTTTTTTTTTTTTGAATGATGAAGTCACTTGGTTAATGTCATCTTGTAGAGACTGTCTTGGGAATATTTTAAATTCAGAACTAAAATAGACTTTATCAAATATGTGTTGTACTACAAAACTCCAAAGAAATGTAGCTAATAACCACTATTAACCACACAGTAAGGTTGATTATCCAACTGGAATTCTGATTCTCAAATTGGAGATATGCATGAGGGGGAACTAAAAGTCATTGAGTTCAAGAAGTTTAGACAATTTGTTGTTGATACGCTATAGCGAACTTCTGGGACAATATCCCAACTAATGATTTTACAGCCTCACAATAATAATAGAAAGGCTAATCATAAATAATCCAGTGGTTATAAGAGATAATCTGTAGCTATTAACAATGCTCACACCATCCAAAAGATATAAGAGCAAAGAGATTTGTTAAAGGAAGCATGCTATCTTCTACTTTTACTATTAATTCTCTATCCTGCTACTCTTGAGGGCATTTTTAAAAATGATTGATTGATTGATTTGAAAGGCAAATTTACTGAGACAGAGGAAGGGAAGAGGAGAGAAAGAGAGAGAGAGAGAGACACCTTCCATCCATTGGTTCATTTCCGAAATAGAAGCAGCTTGGAATCTAGAACTACATTGGGGTCCTCCGTATGGACTTGGGCCATCTTTCACTGCTTTCCCAGGTGCATTAGCAGGGAGCTGTATCAGTAGTGGGGCAATAAGGACTTGAACTGCAGCACATTTGGGATGATGACTGCATCACAAGCAGTAACTTAACCACAATGCTGGCCCCTCTAGAGTGCATTTAAAATAACAGTACATATGAAAATGACTTATCACATGGATCAGCTAATCCTTTCCTCTAGTCTTCTTCTCTAGTGACTGAAAAATATTCAAGTGAATTACAAAATAAATCACTTAAGGAAATTCTATGGATTGTGTGTTTAATACAGGCAAAGATGGCCAGCGCCGCGGCTCACTAGGCTAATCCTCCGCCTTGTGGCACCAGCACACCGGGTTCTAGTCACGGTTGGGGCGCCGGATTCTGTCCCGGTTGCCCCTCTTCCAGGCCAGCTCTCTGCTGTGGCCAGGGAGTGCAGTGGGGAATGGCCCAAGTGCTTGGGCCCTGCACCCCGTGGGAGACCAGGATTTCCTGGCTCCTGCCATCGGATCAGCGCAGTGCGCCAGCCGCAGCGCGCCAGCAGCGGCAGCCATTGGAGGGTGAACCAATGGCAAAGGAAGACCTTTCTCTCTGTCTCTTTCTCTCACTGTCCACTCTGCCTGTCAAAAAAAAAAAAAAAAAATACAGGCAAAGATATACAACTTAATATATTTTTGTTGTCACACAAAGAACACATTTGTACAAGAAACATTGAATAAGAAAATATAGTTTAAAATCAATAAGAAAGTGACCCATATTCTCATCACCTAGGTATATATAAAACTTTCGATATTTTTGTGTAGAATTCGTCAGGTTATTTTTAAATGTTTTAACTTATATTAGTTCAAATAATTTTTAAATTTTCAATGTCTTCTATATTTTGCAAAGTATCAACCATGCTTCCTAGTTACTTGAATTGTGCATGCCTCTTTCAGAGTCCTCTTGAGTGTAGAGAAGAAAACCATGTGGGTTTTCTAATAAGGAACCAGATACTGAAAACATCAAAATCAAATTAGGAAAGAAGTAACATACAGTACATCTGAAAAGACGGATTGTGTTATCTTCTGGCTTTCTTGAAACAGTTTCCTGATTTAAAATCTTTAATTATTGGATTACACATACCCAAAACATATACCTCTTGATACATTGTCCCATGGTTAAATTATTTTGTGTTGGCAAGTCTATTGGAAACTCAACTAAATAGCTTTATCAATGTATCAGATATTTTGCCTCATTATATTTGGTTTGGGAATCTATGAGATAAATATTTTTCTAAACTTAATTACCTCCTCTTTAATAAATATGCTAATATCGATTCTTGAATTTGAAATCTCTAAAGTTTACACCAGAATTTGATGGTGCCATGGTTCCACATAAACTGTAATGATGCCTTCTGAAACAACATGCAAATAGTTTAATGGTTTTTTGACATCTATAAATATAGTTGCTATCTATGCATGATTTGTAAAATAAACTTAACCTATTTTTAAATCTACAGAACTTCTTGTTCAATAAAATCTTTACCAATATTTGAATAAACTCTAAATGGAGAGGATGAGTAATATTTGTTACATAAATGTGATATTTTTACTTAAGCTGGCAGAATTTTGGAAAAACCCTTCTTTGATTCTGCCAAATACATCTGGAAGGAAATCAACACATAATTGCAGAGCTCAAGAAGTCTAAATGTCTAAATAAGCATTAGCACCAAACAGTCTCTCTTTATTTTTCAGGGATTTGTTTTGAGAACATTTTATCCCACCCCATGCCTCCCTGTATTCCCTCCTCCATCTTTCATTTATCTCCTGCCACGGGTAAAGCAAGCAGCCAATAAAAGGCTCTGTCTGGTGCCAAATATAATTTCTTTGGCAAAATTTGAAGTTCAGCCTCCAAATATTTAATTATATATGAAACTACATAGGAGGTATTTAATAAGGCAAAGCTTATATAAGAAGAAAAAAAGATTTCACCAAAAAAAAAAAAAAACCTCTGTTATCTAGTTCAAATTGGGTACAATTTTACTTTAAAATGCAAAAAACTCTTATTGTCATTTCATTCACAAAATCAGTAGAAAAATTTGCCTTCATAGAATTCCAACAGAAACTTCTATTTGAGCTTCCCAATAAAGAAAACTAGTAATCTCCCCCAAATCTATTTTCCCTTTCCAATCAAACACAACTATTGATTCTTTAGTTCCTAGGATGAGTCTATCTTCTGAATACAGAGATAGACCCATGATCTAGTGTCTGATTTATACTAACACCAAGGTAACTTCCATCCACCATAGGCAAAAAATATGTTTAGTAGTGAACTTTAACTTTGTTCGACTGAATTTTGCTTTCTTTATAGAGTGGAAAGAAAATATGACAGAAGTCTGTTCAGTGAGAATACCATACAAAGAATTATATGACTTCCAGCAAACATTGAAAGTAAGGTCGTGACAAGCAGAATTTTAAGTATATATTGCTTTATCCGATGACATAATTTTCCTTATTGCACTTTTAAATGAAGGGCAAACATTCATCAATGCTTTGGGATTCTTCCTGAGATTTATTCATTTATTTGAAAGGCAGAGTGACAGGGGAGGGGAAAAGGGGATGGAGAGAGAGAAAGATCTTCCATCCACTGGTTCACTCCCCAAATGACCACAATGGCTGGGGCTGGGCCAGGATGAAGCCAGGAACCATGAGCTTCTTCCAGGTCTCTCAAATGGGTGCAGTGGCCCAAGGACTTGGGCAAGCCTCCATTGCTTCCAAGGCACATTAGCAGGGAGCTTGATCCCAAACACAAACTGGAACTCATATAAAATTCTGGAATCACAGGCAGCAATCCAACATGCTGCGTCACAACTCCAGCAATCTACTTCTGGATTTTAAACTTAAAGAGCAGAAATACTCAAGCTATCCTTCTGAGGCAAGCCAATGTCTATTCAGACTTGACACTGTGCATGCATTTCCATATTAGAATCATCTTCTTACAAGTCTCCCCACCAAGAGCATAAATTCATGGAAGGCAGGGGCTGCATCTCATTTATCTTATTATCCACAGTTTCTGGAACATAATGGGTATTACAGCAATGAGTGTCAAACTAAAGATCACTCCGTATGCTTTCTCCTCAAACTTCATGCCAGTCTCCAATCTGCATGAACCAAACCATACTCTCTCCATTCTGTCTCATTGGTTCCTGACTACACTTGAATAAAAACAAAAATTTGATTCCACTGACATGATCCATGAGAGATTCATGTTTTTTACTATCACAACTACCTCAATGACACGTCTATATATTTATTATGAGACACTCTATTCCCCAAAAGAAATTTTGTTACTATCTCCCTTTAAATTTTCTCTTCTAGGTTTCAGTTTCTTGAAACGCAAATGCATGTTGATCCTCTTTGCATTCCTTCTTTCTGTACATAGGCTATGGCCTTGGGAAGAGTAATTACACTTTAAGTATTGAAATAATGATGGAGCATATGATGTGCTCTTAAATTAATGAGGGATTTTTGTATATCCCATGAAAATAACACAAACTATTGAATATGTCAGGTAGCAAGGAGTGCTGCCAAAGAATAGATGCCTATTTGTCCACATGCAAAGCTTCCTCTAATGGGAATTTTAATACAGAAAAAGGAGAAAACACTAAGAATCACTTGGGCACACATGTATATCTCACCCTTGAAGGCTGGTTCAGAGGAAAAGAGAGATCATTAGCATTTAGCTAATTTTCACAATACTTTATTTTGTGACTAAATGCCCTCCTATTAATTATATTTGGAGGAGCTAAATATCTGTATACTACTGATATTTCACATTTCAGTCATTTGGCTTTCTTTCTTATATTTTTATTAAGAAATCATTATGATATTTTTTCTTATATATTAAAGACATTTCACCTTAAAAGGAAAAGTTGGAGAAATGCCATGAACTTTTTTTCTAAATTATATGCGTACAGTATACCTAAGCTCATGTACTATAAAATTCAATTAAAATAACAAATAACTTGTACAATTTTAATAATATGTTCTGCCCATAATGCAGAACTTTCCAATTATGTACTTTTGTTCAATAAAATCAAGGTGTTTTTCAGTGATTTTTCTAAGTATATTTTCTACTTCTGAAAAATTCAGCTTGAGAAATCTGATAACAAGGTCTTCTACATGAAAAGAAGCAACCCTGGTTGGAAACAACTTACATCCATGTTGCCATAGCAATATAGCTGTCTGTCATTGCAGGGAGCCAGTCACCAACTAAGAAGAAACACTTCCTGCCAAATAAGAGCAATTAATGAATCTTAACATATTCTATTTGAAAAGAATGATCTGGGATAGAATTTTCCAGTCCTTGTTCTCTGAAACACTCTTTAATGTTCATTCCACTGAAAAGACTTTTCTCTCTCTTACAGACTCAGAATGTTATACAATTAGTAATGCTAGAAGAATTTCTATGATGAACAGTCTATATAAATCAATTAAGTATTTTCCAAATGTAATTTCCTATAAAAATTACTTTTATAAACACTAGCTTTTACTGTGACAGAATTCCTTGGAACACAATTTCTTTCTTTCTCTCTCTCTTGCTCTCTCCCCCTATTCTGGCTTTCGGTTATCACAGAATTTTTATATACATAACTTTTTAATCAAAGCAACAGATCAATGGTGTTTCAAATGGTGTGGTCAATGCAGAATTTTTAAATGGCATAACTTTTAAAATCAAATCTAAGAAAACATGATCAATACATGAAACCACTATTGAGCGTGCATGATTCTACATATATAAATTAGGCTTTATATGTATTTATAACTATAAAACAGCCTAATATGGGAATGGAATTGTGGCGCAGCAGATTAAGCCACCCTTGTGACACCAGCAACCCATATAAGTACCAATTCGTGTCCTGGCTACTCCATTTCTGATCTAGATCTAGTTACCTGCTAACATTCCTGGGAAAACAGCAGAAGGTAGCGCAACTGCTTGGAACCCTGCCACCACATTGGAGACCTGGGTAGAGATTCAGGCTCCTACCTTCAGCCTGGCCCAGCCCCATCCATGTGGCATTTGGGAAGTAAACCAGTAGATGGAAAATCTCTCTCTCTCTCTCTCTCTCTCTCTCTCTCATTTTCTCTCTCTCTCTTCCTGTATCTCATGTCTCTTTGTAATTCTCTTACAAATAAATAAATCTTTTAAAAAAAGCCAGCATAATGTGTGAAACTTATTTCTAAAGTTTAATCACTCATATTGTTTGAAAATACATACAACGATGCTATTGTTTCTTGTAACATAAATACCTTAATGGATCATCACAGTTCCAATTTTAACCCAGAGACAGAATAACACAATATGTTAGTAAACACCATAGCAGTATATAGCCTTCAGCATATGTACACTTACTCAGAATAAAATTACAAATGATCATAATTAAAATCAGTTAAAGTGAGTGAATGTCCAGGCCTCTAGAACAAGAACAGCTTCCACATAAAAAGACAAAAAGGAGACATCCAGTGCCAGCTCCAACACAGCACAAAGTCAAGATGACAACATTCTCATCTTCCTGGCAAGGAAAAACTATGGCAAGCTTAAAATTAATCACTTTTCTTAAATTTCCCAGAGAAGCCAAATCACAGAACAGGTAGCATGAACTCTGGAGATATGGGGATACTGAGAGTACACAGGATCGGCATAACCAGAGCAGAAGTTGCTGAAGCAAGTAACTCATAAGAATACTTAACAGATCATTTAGATTAACTGCTTAATGCTAAAGGTGTATAAATTAAAGAGTTAAAGACTGGGGTTAGTGCTGTGGTGTAGCAGGTATGACACCAGCATCCCATATGGGCACTTGTTCAGGTCCCAGCTGCCCCACTTCCAATCTAGTTCTTTGCTGGTGGCCTGGGAAGGAATAGGATGGCCCAGGTGCTTGGGTCCCTGCAAACACAAGGGAGACCTGAGGGAGGCTCCTGGCTCCTGGCTTCAGTCTGGCACAACTCCAGCCATTGCAGCCATTTGGGGAGTGGGCCAGCAGATGAAGGATCTCTGTCTCTCTCTCTCTTTCAAATAAATAAATAAATAAATAAATCAAAAGAAATGAACGAAGGAAGAAAAGGAAGCAGGAAAGTGCCTTTGCCCTTCAAAAAGAAAAAAAAAAGAGTTAAAGACCATTGGGAGTGTTAGTATTAGAGAGAAACCTATGGGTTTTATTTCCAAAATCCATGTAATCTTCACAGAGAGTATCACAGAAAAGAAAAAACTTGCCTTCTTCTTCAAGCAAAGAGAAGGAGAAAGCCTCCACTTTTATATATATTTTATTATTATATATTTTATATAGATATAGATATATATAAAAGTGGAGCTTTCTCCCAAACAATGAACTCTCTTCTAAGGAAAACTACATTATCAGAGATTTACATGACTTAGGAAAAGGACAATTAACTAACTACAAGCCCTTTCCTGTCTCATGTGAAAGCGGTAGGGTGGGGGGAAGACACTGAAAACTTCTGAAGTCAAAGTCCAGGACTTGGGCCAATAAGAAAAGCTGAGATTTAATCATAATATTATGGAAAACCTGCCTTCCCTGACACACCAGACAGCACCAAGACAATAAAAGCAGATTGCGATTGAGAGCTTCATAAGATATATTCTACTTAAAAAAGAATTTTTGGGGCCAGCCATGTGGTTAGCAGGCAAAGCCACTGTCAAGGTTCTGGTATCCCATATGGGCACCAGTTCAAAACCTGGCTGCTCCACTTCCAATCCTGTGCCTGGGAAAGCAACGTATGATGGCCCAAGTGCTTGGGCCCCTGCCCCCACGTGGAACCCAGAAGAACCTCCTGACTCTTGGCTTCAGCCTGGCCCAAACCTGGCCATCGTGGCCATTTGGGAATGAACCAATGGATGGAAGATATCTATGTGTTTCTTCCTCACTCTGTATAAATCTATCAAATATATAAATAAGTGTTTTAAAAAAGAAAGAAAGAATTTTCAGGGAAACTCAAAAGCAACAGGGAAAACAAAAATAAATTTAGAGGATACTGAAGACTCTGGAATCTACAGCTACAATAAACGTTAAGGAAAACCCAACTCTTAACCAGCTACTCCTTAATCAGTTTGGGCTGTCATTATAAAATACCATAATCTGGGTAGCTTACGCAACAACCATTTATTTCTCACAGATTTGGAGACTGAACTCCAAAACCAAGGTACCAACAGATTCAGTGTCTGGTAACAGCCCTTTTCTCGGTTGGCAGATGGTCATCCTCTCATTATGTCCTTCCATTGCCTCTCCTTGATGCGTGCATAGTAAGAAAGTGAGAGAGCTCATTACTTTTCTTCTTTTTATGAGGATATTAACACCACCATGAGAGCCTCTTTATCATCTAATCCTAATTACCCCAAAAGCTCTCCTCTAAACATCATCACATTAGAGATTCAGGCTTCAATATGTGAATTTGGTAGTAACACAAACATTTAGCAAAAGAAATATCTGAAGTAACAGTAACTGGTAATTTTCCAAAAATAATGGCAGACACAAAGCCACAGATCTAGGAAGCTCAGAAAACACCAAGCAGACACTTGAAAAATCCATAATAAAATATTAACAAATCAAATCTAACATTGTATACAACAATTATACTACATAAACAAATGACATTTATTCTAGGGATGCAAAACTCGATTTATATTAAAAAATAAACAAGAGTGTCAAATTGTTAAGTCAACAACAGGAGTCACTGTGGACATACTTCTCATGTAGGATCTCTGTCCTTAATGTGTTGTCCAATGTGAATTAATGCTATGACTAGTACTGAAACAGTATTTTACACTTTATGTTCTGTATAGGTGCAAACTGATGAAATTTTTACTTAATATATGCTAAATCGATCTTCTGTATATAAAGATAATTGAAAATGAATCTTGATGTGAATGGAATGGGAGAGGGAGCGGGAGATGGGAGGGGTGCGAGTGGGAGGGAAGTTATGGGGGGGTGGAAAGCCATTGTAATCAATAAACTGTACTTTGGAAATTTATATTTACTAAATAAAAGTTTAGTAAATAAATAAGTAAGTAAATTCAAGGGGTTGGCGCCATGGCGCAGAAGGTTAATCATCCGCCTGCGGCGCCGGCATCTTGTATGGGCTCGGTTCAAGTCCCAGCTGCTCCTCTTCTAATCCTGCTCTCTGCTATGGCTTGGGAAAGCAGTGGAAGATGGCCCAAGTCCTTAGTCCCCTGCATCCACATGGGAGACAGGGAAGAAGCTCCTGGCTTCTGGCTTCGGATCAGCGCAGTGCCAGCCGCTGTGACCATTTGGGAAGTGAACCAATGGAAGGAAGACCTTTCTCTGTCTCTCTCTCTCACTGTCTGTAACTCTACCTTAAAAATAAATAAACAAATTCAAGTAACCTACTACATCAATAGACTAAAGCAGCAGATTATAAGATCATATTATTCTAAAAAAGCACTTCCAAAGGTTTGTGAAAAATGAAATTGAAAGATACATTTGTTTTGATGGAAAAAATTTTGAAATCTACACATGGAATATGCATAAAAAGTATTTAACTAGATTCAACATTCACTTACGATTTAAAGGAAACCACTTGGGAAGCTAGTATAGAAAGAAACTTCCTCAACTTGACAAAGAAAACATAGCTAATATTACAATTGGTGGTATGAAACTGCATGCTCTTCTCTGGTGATACCCTCTCATCACTCCTACCCACCATCAAACTGGAAGGCCCATTAGCGCAATAAGACAAGAGATGGCACTAAAAATTATACAGGCTAAGAAAAAAATAAAAGTCCATTTGTTCACAGATAACATGATTTTTTTTGTATAGAAAATTCATAAAGAATTAAAAACATAACCTTGCTGACACTAAATAAATATAAGATTAATATACAAAATTCAATTGGTTTTGTATAAACCACTAATGAAAATTTCAAAATCTGAAACACAATCCCATTTACATTAGAACTAAACAAAAATGAGATACTTGGGTAAAAATATAACAAAATATGTACAGGATCTTATGATGAAAACCACAAACTCTAATTAAATACATAAAGAGGAAAATATTGAGATATTTCACATTCATAAATAGGAAGCTTCGATACTATTAGAATGTCAGTTTCTCTCCTACTTGATCTATATGCTCAACAAAAGCCAAATCAAAATTCTGTGTATACTGTGTATACGGACAAATTGTTCTTAAAAGTACACATGGGAAGGAACTCACAACGCAGCATGGAAAGGGAAGAGGAAGGAAAGGAGAAAATTTGAAGGATTACACTATTCAATTTTTTATACAAACCATAAACCTATAGTAATCAAGACAGTGTACTATTTGTAAAAGAACAGACAAATCATTGAAACAGAATCAAGAGTCCAGAAATAGACCTAAACAAGTATAGTGAACTGATTTCTAACAAAGGAATAAAGTCCATGTAATGGAGACAGGATGTTGTATTTAAGCAGTTACTGTGGAAATTATGACAATATGCAAAAAGAAAAAAAATGAATGCAGACACAGACTATCTTTCATGAAAAATTCACTTAAGGCAGGCATTTGCCTCCTGAGACCACCACATCCTTTTTCAGAGTGTCCCAGGTTTGAGTATCAGCTTCATTTCCAACTAACGCTCCTGGCTGATACGCACCCTGGCAGGTAGCAGGTGCTAGCTCAATTGGTTTGATCCCTGCCACCTACATAAGAAACCCAGATTGAATTCTGGGCAAAGTAAGTAATAGGAATATTTATGGAAAAATGGCAGGGCCAAGTTGTTACTTATCACTAGTCATTTCTGAATGTA